>NC_092207.1:21643334-21653094 GCF_043381705.1 Parasteatoda tepidariorum
TATTTTTCTAATTGAAATTAATCAGCCAAAATGACTTCCTTAGGCAATCTAGTGTTAACTGAATTTTCATTGCCTCATTTTCTTAATAAGTTTTAAACTTTTATGCAAAAATAATTATCGACTGCAAAATGGAAGACAGGATCATAATTTAAATAATTACCAAATTTGACTCCATATTTGTCTTGAATGACATTCTGTAACTGTTCCATCTGAGTTCCAGGAACTTTTTTATCCCATATTTTTCTGGTTCCTGCTTGAATGATGTCAACTAAACCTTTCTTTCCTTTGGCTGCAAGAAACAAAACTAAGTCTTATTTTAAAGGGTTTAGTAGAGTTTTAAAGTTTTTTACCTAAGCTTCCAAAGGCCTCGTAATATTGCCAGCCTTTTTTTGGGGGGGGGGGGGGTTACTACTTTTTTCAAAGTCTTACGTTTTTACTTAACCTTTCAAATCTTTACATTTTTTTAAATAGCTTCATAGAATTCGATAGTTAATTCACACAAGAAAAATAATTGTTAAAATATGTACAAATATCTAAAAAATCTATCAACTAATAAACTGAAATTAAATAAGAAATATCCTTTTAAATTGGCCCCTTTGTAGACGGATGAAATCAGAATTCACTTACTTCAAAAGATGTGTTTATAATAGTTTTAAGGTTTTAATTTTTATCTTTAATGATCATAAACTGGACAGCGTTTGTGTCTCTTAAGGATAATTGAAAAATCCGTCTTCTGGCAAACTACAGATACTATTCGCTAGGCTTATTGCAATAAAAATTGTAGGCAAAGTGCTGCTGCGTGTGGGGCATTTCGATAGCGTTTATAGTTTTTAGTAAGGCAATTAATTGGTAATAAACAGAAATCAAATAAGAAATATACTTTTAAATTGACCCCTCTGTAGGCGGATGAAATCAGCATTCACTTACTTCAAAAGACGTGTTTATAATAGTTTTAAGGTTTTAATTTTTATCTCTAATGATCATAAACTGGACAGCGTTTGTATCTCTTAAGGATAATTGAAAAATCCGTCTTCTGGCAAACTACTGATACTATTCATTAGGCTTATTCCAATAAAAATTGTAGGCAGAGTGCTACTGCTTGTAGGGCATTTTGATAGCGCTTAATAAGGTAATTAATTAGTAAATTTTAACGTTTCAGGTAATGTAGTATCCCTTTCAATAGCAAGTCATTTTGTTAAATATTACTGAACAAAAAATCCTAGTTACAATGATTTCCAAAAATTCAAAACTAAAAAAAAAAGATGATGCATCACTTCTATTCAAAACTCATAGACGTTCCTCTAAGAGCTGAAAATACAGTTTCAAGTAAATACGAAGTGATAACAACATTAGAAAAGTTGCTAAAATGGAAATTTACGATAACGACCAAAATTCGCTTTTCAGAATTTTATTTAAAATGTATGAAATTACAGAATAAAATTACAGAAGTTACTGAATGGGGGTAGGTTCATATATTTCACCAGAAGTTTGCAAGACTCCTACCATCTAGAAAAATAAAAAAACATTTGTCCAAAGAATGTTATGTAAAACTCTTGAATTGGGTAGATTCAGAGAATATGAAAAAAAAGTTTAAAAAAATAACGGACATGGAAAATGTAAGGAGCCAACTAAATTTCAGCCTTCTTAACCATTTGATGTAGATGGGACACCACTGTCCATTTTTTTTAAAAATTTTTTTGGATGCTCTAATTGCCAGCAAAAATATATTTTGGTATTTCGTAATTGTAAAAAACAGTCTAATAATTTTTAAGAAAAATCTATTACATTATCAGAATTATACGAGTACTAAAATATAGAATTATAAAAAAAAGTAGTATGAAATTTTTTAAATTCATATTCAAAAATTTATCAATAATGGATTTTGTAAATTAAAGAAAATTCACTGATGAATAACTGTTTCTATCTGTTTTGATCTAAATAACTACAAATTTTAAAAAAAGGTATTGTTTTTGAAGTGAGCCGTGTCTTGGAGATTTTACCTTTAACACCGGTGCTTCATAACCATAAATCATTAAAATTTAGGCACATCATTTTTTTACTTATTTACCTAAATTAATACAAAATAATGAAAAAAGTATCAAGAAGTCTTTGAAATTTTAAAAACCTCTATTTCAAGTATTCAAGTTAATATACTAGTTCTTAATTTACCACATCTAATATTACATCTGATATTAGTACATTTAAAAGTAAGTTAAGATTTATTAAAGATGATGTAACATTTTCAAATCAATTAACATAGTAAACTATCATAATCTGAATAAATGAATCTAAATTAAACTATGTATTATTTAATGCCTATGAAATGTTGTTTAATCCTTATTATTCGAAAAATTTTGTTTGAATAGTCAGTAAAGTGCTTTGATATAAAAAATTTCTAATTTAAGTGATTGATTTGGAAACTGGAAAAATTCGAAAAAGGTTCGAGAATACTTTTAACCGCTTCCCTGATTATGCCGAGTTAACTCGGGTATGTATATATTGCAAATATTTATTATCCCGAGTATACTCGGGCATGGTAGAATTCGTTAATACGTTTTGTTTTATCACGTTTTTATTCGGTCGGAAGCAAAAAAAAAAAGAGATTAATAATGCCAAGTTTTCCATAATAATGCCATAATTTGCCAAGTTTTATTTGAGAGTTTTGCTATTTGTGGGACTGCAGACGTGTTTTGTATAATTGTATATACAATGGTTGATGAATTTACATCGAAAAAAGAGTAAAAAAATGGCGCTCGCGAACGAAAATGAAAGTAATGCCGATGATTTTTCAGATTATGAAGATATGAACATATCACTCATGGGCTGTAATAGCGGCACATTCAAAACATCAAGTTTTGAGATAAGTGGGTTCAAAGTTTTCATTGCTAAGGAAAATGCATAAGAAATGCTTTAGTGTGCTTGAATGAAGATTACCTTCAAGTTAAATTATAAGTTGTGCTAGTATTGCCGCTGAAAAGTATGTATATTTTTTATTTACATCTGTTCTTAGTCCAAAACGCGTGTTCTTTGAGTTGTGCCACTATTGCAGCCCATGAGCGATATACAAAGACTAACATTTAACTTTGCCCGAGATAATTTGGGATAAGAAATTCATGGTAAATTAAATATTTTTTAAACGCAAAAAAATTACAATTTCAGCTTAGAATTTGTGTATTATGTTTTGTTTTAGTTCCTTGTATTTATTAATAAACTAAAAAAATATATTGATTTTTTTCATATTTTTTTCTTCGAAAAAATTGGCAAGGAGAAGAGGTTAATCTTCGATTCTGAGTCGTATTCTCCACGATTCTAAAATTAAATGAAAAATATTGCAGATAATTAAGAATGCCGTATTTATTCCATTCAATACCAATTCAATGCATCAAAAACTTTTTTACCTTGAAAAGATGGATTAAGATTTTGGATTTCATTTATCCTTGCGAATGAAGAAGCACGACTCAAATACTGCTCATCTGTTATTTTCAATTGTTCTTTCGGTAAAGCCATTTTGCTAATAATATATAAACGGAATAAGTTGATTCTTTAACGATATGGTTATTCATATAAACAAGCTTTCTTTATCCTAATAATAATTATTATATTAATTGTTTTGAACATCAAAGATCGAGGGTAAAAGGAGGCATGATTGTTGGTTTCAAGGATTAATTCAAGGTTTTTAACTTCTGTTGAAGATGTTACTTACTTCTCATCGTATGTTGATTAATTCTTTTTAAATTATGCGTTGCGACCCCATCTGGGGTCGTGTATTCGAAGCATATTTTATTTACGATACAACAATCAAGCAAATTGCTTTAACAACACAGTCGGCGAATTTTTCGGTTTTTCACAAAATCTATTTTGAAACTACATCTCCTGTTTCTTGTTCATGAAATTTATCCTCCTCACAAATAAATTGTGCAAAGAACGGACTATTGCGATGATTTAGTCAATTTTACCGCTTTCAAAGAAAACATTGCATTTATTTTTAATAAAACTTACGTTTTATTACTTTTTAATGAAAAAAAGCAATGTATTAACTGATGTTTTTAGCAACTCAGAGTTATTGTAAGTTCTTCGTTTCTTACAAGATTGAGCTTCAATATTTCTATTTTCGTAGAAATATTCTATATATTTTTAAACAACTTTCATATTTTTCCAATGATGAATGTAATGGATAAGGATAAATAGACGTTTCTAGTTGCTTAGTTAATGTAATTTCTATGTTTTTTTACGAAATTGAATTTCAATTTTTCTGTTTTCAAAGAAAATATTCCATTTCCTCTTCAGGAAAATTTCGTTCTTTCAATAATTAAAAGTAATGAATAAACTGATGTTTCTAGCGGCTCAACTATTGTAATTGTTTCGTTTCTTTACAAAATTAAGTTTCAATTTTTTTTGGTTTTCAAAGAAAATATTACATTTCTTCATCATAAAACTTTTTTAATAATAAAAGCAATGAATAAACCAAGCAGCTCAGTTAGTGTAATTGTTTAGTTTCTTTGCGAAATTGAATTTTAATTTTACTGTTCTCAAAATTTTTTATTTTCTATTTCTTCTTCAATAAACTTTAATTTTTTTCAAGAATAAAACTCAGAAAGTTCTATTTCATAAAATTTTTGGTTTTTTACAAGAATAAAAGCAATGGAAAAGCTGATGTTTTTAAGAGTTCGTTTACTGTACTTTCTACGATTCATTACAAAACTTAGTTTAAATTTTTAACCGTTTTCAAAGAAAATATTCCATTACTTCTTTATAAAACTTTCGTTTGTTCAATAATAAAAGCAAAGTGTTTCTAGCAGCTCAGTTATTGTATTTGTTTCGATTTTTTACGAAATTAAGTTCCAATTTTACTGCTCTGAACAAAAATTTTTTAATTTCTTTTTCATTAAACTTTTGATTTTTGAAGAATAAAAGTCATGAAAAAACTAATGTTTCTATCAGGTCAGTTAATGTAAGTACATTTAGTTATGAAATTGAGCTCCATTTCCCGTTTACAGTCTTTTTAAGCTTAATTTTTTTTTAAGCAAAGTATTTTCTAGAAGGATGAAGATGGGATAATTTAAACATTAAATTAAAGAACAAAATCTCTTTAATAATATTTCAGTAAACTGAGAAAAAATTTGCTTTAACTAATTGATATGGAATTCTTTTTATTAAAAGCATGTTTAAAGAGCAAGTGAATAAACGGAAATTTTATGCAAGTTTAACGATATAAGTTTTTAGTAATTTATCTTAAATGTTGCACATTATATTGTTACGAATTAGTAATTTTAGGAACATTCTTTTGATATGAGGCTAAATGTATTTGCCTAATGTAAAAGTACGAAACACAAATCATCTCAATTAAAAATAACTAACTTTCACTGCTGTAAAAAGTCAAAATTCGCTTTCAAATTACGACTCTTTAGCCTCATTCAATTACTAAACTTTACTTGAATTATAACGATATAAAAATTTTATTTCTGAGTTACAATTTAGAAAAGAAAAATTCTTGCTTGCAAAATAAATCGAAACTAAACTGAAAAAAGCTCTTGTTTTAGTAAAACTACAAACACGTTATTAAATTGAATGCGAATCGACAATGTAACTACAGACGGTTCTCCGCTTTATTTTTTTTTTCAAATCTAATAACAAAGTCTTGCTCCTATTGTCTAATGATAAAAATCCTCTGTCTTTTTCTTCTCCTTAAGCCTTTAAAAGGACAGTTAATAAGTTACGACACTGATTTTTTTTCTCATAAAATAAACAATTCTAAGTAGCTAATCAGCATTATCTTGTGTGTAATGCATAATAATTTTGCAAAAAACAATTTCTTTGCATTTTTTAAGCGTTTTTATTTTCATTCAACTCAATACACATGTTCCAAGAACATTTCGGCTAAAAAGTATTTTAAAAAATGAAAGTAGAGCACAGTAAATTGGTCTTTAAACCATGATGTTAATGTTTCAAATGGATACTTTCACAATAACCTGTTAAAAAATAGATCAATCCATGCAATTTTAAAAGAAGAATCTCGCACATGATTCAGATTAGGCCTAACTGAGCAATTCCATGACGGTATTGATGAAATGTGACTCATAAAAAAGCTTTTCAAGAATGTTCTGTTATTTTTTTTTTCACCTTCTAATTCTCCCTCGTGAAGAAAAGGGAAGAAAGACTCTGGCCAGTCCTCTTTTTTGTGTTTAGAACAGAGCAAGGTGATTTGGAAGGTGCGGTTTTTTTGGTGATTTCTCAATTTTTATCGAGTCGCCATTTTAATGGAGTTTTCTGCCCGGAAATGCGATTGATAGTTGTTAATGAAACGAAAAACAGCGTTTATATAAAAGAGCAACAACCTACCGATATGTAGGTCAAGCATTGATTTCGAGGATCATCCAAATACCTGGGAAGGCGTGGACATTTGCCTTGGACTACTGAAGGCAACAAAGAAGTTTGTTCGATACAACGGATTTAATGCTTTCTTTCAAGTGAAAGTATAAAGCAGTCGCAATCGATGACTTTTCTATTAGTTCGCGTTGAAGAAGAAATAATACGCCACGTGATTAAGGTCAAAAGAAATATCCTTAGAAGCATGAAATTTTATTGGAAGTAAAGGCGAGAAAGTTAATGCACTAAATAGATTGTCTGAGATATGTATAAATTGAAACAGATCATCAACGGATTTTTTATTTATTCATTTTTATTTTGAACGTTACTTAAAATGTGGGTTTATGAAAATGAATATAGCCTGGAGAACATAGCATGGGGAAAAAAGAGCACCGGGAAAAAAAGCACCGGAAGAGAAAGTTTGGTAAAAGGAACCGGAAAAAGCACCTCATTAACTATTATAAAATGTAGCGTCTGATTCGATTTGAGCTATTGTACCCGAATTTAATGCAATTAAATAATAGTTCGATCATACTCAGGTATTTTTTAAATGATTAATTAAGATACAAAGTTTTGAAATTGACTGAATACAACTTTTAATACTCTATGTATTTTTAATTGTAAATACAATTATGTAATGCATAATAGTATTATCATAATTTATCAATAAATACTAGTCTCGCACGGGGAAAATCTTTTGATGAGTTAAGGAAACTAACAAAAATAATTAAATATTTCAATTTAATACATTTTTAAAAGAATATATAACTGTTTGAAAAATTATTATTTGCAAATTAATATATCACAATACAATAAGTGTAATTTAGTGAAGTTCAGAACAATTTTAAAGCTGCTGAAGTTTTCTAATCAATTTGTTTAAACGAGTTAAATGGGGTGAATTAATCCTTCCTTTCCGTAAACTTTAAATTAGGTCTTAATTATTAATTAATTTTTAAGAAATATCTAATTACGTTCGAATAACTGTTTAATTGCACTGAATTCAGGTATAACGTCTCAATTGGTCGTAAAATTTATATGATATGCTCTTTTTTGGGGGCTTTTTCTTTCGGTGTTCTTTCTTTCCCTTCCACTTTTGAAATGCAACTTTCAAAAGAAATGCACCATAGCTCAAATGCATTTTATGAGATTGAACACAGCACAAAATGCGTTTATTAACTGTTAAACAATGAAATCAAATTTTTAACAATAAATTTTCTCTTTCAAAATCAGGTGTCAAATCAATATGCACATTCGCTTAGTTTTTTTTTGTTTTAAAAAAAAGTTCGATTGACTAATATTTTGTTAATTCTCTTAAGACACAAAAGTCATAACAGTACTTGAAAAATATAGAATTCAAACGCTATGTCTGTTTTGTAAATGGTTATACAGTCAACCCCAGCTATAGTGAACCTTCAAGGGACCAGAATTTTTGGTTCACTATATGCGTACTGCAAACAATTTTAACTAATTTTACCGAACTGCTCCGTTTTATTACACATTAAATTCTATTATAATTCTATTCTATTATAATTCTATTCTATTGTAATGGTCTGTTTTTATTAAAAGATAAACTCATTAAAATTATTACGATTAGAAAACATTTTGTGAAAATCAAGCTTATTATTAGGATTCATTTAGAATTCTATTCTAATTAATTATAATGTATATGTAAGTTAAACGAGTGCAAAGTTTATCTGTAACTTAAACAAACAAATTAACAAAGTTTATCAGCAACTTTCAAATCATTTCCCAACTATACCATGACCTAAATCATCCATGGTATATTACAGTAATTTGTGCATTTAATGTGATATCAGAGTATAAACGTCTAAACTTTTATGCTTTTATATATGATTATTCTATGATATATATCATCTGTTACGTATTTACATTGCTACACTCATTATAAATGAGTCAACATTTAGTAGGTGAAGGTCATGTTTTTACACCTGAGATAAGTTTACCGTTTATACACACGTTCTTAGCAACAATGTAAGCATTCAAATTTAAGATTGTTATCAGGAATGGGATTTGCAATCAGAACCATTATTTTAAATAACAGTTTTTAATTTTATACGATGTCAAAATATTTTAGAGGTTAAATTCAAAGTTTGAAACAAAAGTATAAGCCATAATTTCAAAAGTGCAAGAGTTCACAAAATAGATTTAATTTTGGCCTAAACAAGTTTTACAATTGAGTGCAAAAGTAGTTTCAGCTTCAATATATCTAGGAATATGATAAAATACGTCAAATGTAAAATTAACGCAAAAAGTGAAGCACCCTTGCAACATAGATTATACTAGCACCCTTGCACCCAAAGAGTTATAAAGATTAAGGTCTCACAACTTAGTGACTAATGTCATCTTATGACATTATCATTGAAGTTTTCATTCAGAAAAAATAAATTTGTGAGCCTGATTTTGTAACTTAAAATATCATCTTTACTAATTAATAACCATACTTGAAATTTGCCCTTTGAACTATTAATATTACATTTTAGCAAGTGAAATTGAAATTCCAATCATTAGATAAAAAGCTATCCAGAGAATGGTGTTTTATTTTCTGCGCACACTAAAAGCGTCAGACTCATCTATATTTCAGAAAATGTTTAATTTCTTTTAAAGATTGACTAGTTTCAATATACAAAAACATACTTTTAGTGTAATCCTTAAATTTAACATTGTGTAAGAATATAAAATTTAGATTTAGAAAAAAAAGTTGCAAAATACAACCAATTGCGATCAGATCAAATAAACAAAACGCGTAGAATTTCAACATTCATTTACCAGTTGAATTAATTACTAATTATTTTGATACTTACAAACTTATCTAATTATCCACATTGTTAGAAAAGAATTCATTGCAAAACTAGTTTTAAACATGCAAATTAATTTGTGTCGAATGCTTTTACATCAATAATGTAACATAAGGGTTCACTAACAATAATTGAATAAATTGATGAATGGGTTTCGTTTTACAAACTGTAAAAAGGAGATCAAGATCACATTACAAAATCTAAACAAATAAACAAAATGTAAGTATTGTGCACTCTTTTATTTTATTTTTATTATCTAGATGTCGCAACAGACGATATTTTTTTATCAATTTTATATAGCAATTCGCGATCGCAACGAACTATAGGGGGCGTTGTTGTATGAGACTAATACCTGCGATTTCTATATGAACAGTCATTCAGTTACTCTAGAGACGTCGTTAATGTAGCCCGTGGCATTACAACGTTCCTTCTTTATTGTGGCTAATTAAATTTAAAAAAGAAAAATGCTTGATATTCTTTCTTATGCAAACGAAAACAAAATGGTATCTCTTTTTATTAGAGAAGGAATATCCAAAACACATCGGAAAAATATTTGTACATTAACAGAAAAAAATATG
>NC_092207.1:21654016-21687777 GCF_043381705.1 Parasteatoda tepidariorum
TTAAGAATCAGCACAAATGGCACTATTTCAAGTAACTTGGATAATTTTTTATTGTTGTTTTCCGAATTATATGGATACAGAAATATATACTATTCTATAACGAAGAAGAACATGCAATAACTATTACAATTCTGTATGTTCTGAATTCATATTCATTCACTGGAATGACGAAAGCAATGTTGACTTCACTTTAATTCGTAATGAATTGAAGACAGAAGAAATGCATTTTACCTTAATACACACATCTGCAACAGTCATCAGTTGCAAGTTTGTTGATAATAGAAATTAAAAATTATTGAGGAATGTTTCTTCAAATGTTTGGCGTGTTCTGTTCCTGAAAGATTTACTAATATTCTGGAGATTTTTTTCAAGTTCTTCGGCCTTTTCCTTAGGGAAATTTTGTTTCTTATTTGCTGCTAAAAAATGGCGTCTGATTCAGTCAATGGTTTTGATGGAACTAAATGAAAACGTGATAAATTAATGTCTGATATTTACAGGCTCCCGCTAGACGGCTTACTCGAGCGTTGCGATCACGAATAAAGTTCTAAAACTATTTTTCAATTGCTTTTATTTTATCGTTTGGTTGGTGGCATCATTCATTCCTCTTCATTGTTCTATTTGCTTGTTAACTACGAATCACAAATTTAAAATTAAACAAAACGTAAATCATTAAAATAATCGTTCGTTTTTTTCAAACTGGGTATCATTTATTTTGTATTTGTTTTCATTAATATTCCTATTTCTCAAACATGCTTTCATAAATTGGAATCGTTTTGAATTGAATTCATTAGAGATAATCTCATACTATTTAATCTTCAACGTTCCAAGTTACAAAAAGACTAAACATATTCTGCCGTGTTAGAAAATATTGGACATAATCTTCACGCCTTCAATTTATAAAAGCATTCACCAAATAAGATTTAGTCTATGTTGCCTTCACGCAATAAACTATATTATATTTGAAATATTTACAAGATACACAAAAATTTTAAAATGTCACAAAAATCTTATTCTTTCAATCTCTTTTCATTTACATTTCAGAAATATCTCATGAATATTGAAGAAATATTTTAAATGTTTTCAAGTTCTTTGATGTATCGTTATTAGCCTACATCTGTTTATTTAAAACGAATTTCATCTACTTAAGAGCAAGGATAGAAAAAGTTAGAATGCTAGAAAATCCCATTTAAAGTTTACCTTCCTGTTCAGAACACAATCATCCAATGAATATTGTATTGCGTATTTGTCTGGAATCGAACCTCATAGAATCATTCCCGCCTAATCAATGTTAAGGTAAATATTTTTACTTTTGTAAAATTTTTGTAACTTAATATTTTAATTAATTTTATTTCAATTCATAGTTTTTTTTTATCATCTAAACTATTTCTGTGTTTCATTTCCTCGAGGAAAATGTTTTGTTAAGTGTCAATGAAAGAAAATAGCTTATAAAGAATTAAAAGATGGAAAATGTGAACTTTTCCCGCTTAAATTAGTACTCACACATTTTTTTTCCATGCACAAAGGTTTTTATAGAGTTCTTTTTATCATTGTTGTTGGTGATACATTGTGGGGCACAGAAATTCAAATTGTGAGGATGTTTAAAAATAAAAGGTAAATATTTTAATTGTGATTTTACCGTTTGGGAACTATGTAGATAATGTTTTTTCTTTTAAAAAGAGCATTTTTTAAAAGTTTTATTTGTTTTTTGTCCATTGATAGTGATTTCCGGCAAGCTTGAATTCAAAACCCAGAACCTTTTTTATAAACAGGTAATTCCCACGGTAAACGTGAAAACTTTAGTATAATTTGTGGTAAAAGATTTTAAGATTTTTTAAAGCGTTTCTTTTCTTTCCTTTTTTTTATAGTTTTAACGTTGTTGGCGTGGTTATTTATGATTGTTCAGAGAATCATAAAATATTTGCCTACTTAAAACTGCATCAGATTTTAACTTTAATGAAAAGAGTTTTGAGCTTTAAAAGGAAAAAATGAGAAGTAAATATACAATAAAATATAGCGTACACATAAAATGTGATTATATAACTTATATTTACACTATAAAAATTCCGGATCAAATTACGGATACATTATCCTCAAAATTTATTTTTACTCTAAAATATTATACTGTAACATTTATTTGATTAGAGTGATTCAGTGATTTTACGGTAATTGCTATTGTAAAAATTACGGTATATCAAATTTTTTGCTCCGTAACTTGTTCCAGTTTTACGGAAAAAAGTCCCTAAATACCGATTCCTTTCAGTGTAATTTTTTACATTGCAGTCTTACTATTTTCCTAAAATTTATTCGCTATCCATATATATAATAAAATAAAGAACTTGTGTGCACGTGTCTGTATATCAAATTGCGGGAAAACGGGTAAACGGTCTGAAAATGCAATATTCAACTTGTACAATTGTTAACAAATGAGGAAGCCCGATTTCTGATTTTTTTAAACTATCTTTTCTATTCAGAGATATTTTCTCATTGGTTTAGCGGAAGTCATTGTTTTAAAGTAAAACTATGAGCGATTTAGTTTTGCCAAATGTTATTAAGATAATTTTAGTAATGTTTGTTTATTTATAGCTCTGATAAAAAAAAAAGTTAGTTTATTGCACTTTCTGTGTTACTTAATGATTTTTTATTCGTTATGCCAGATTATTTGAATGATCAAAGTGATCGTGATAGCAAAAGCGGACTGCGTCGCCAACAACAGGTTTATTTTGTTTATAATTATGCTTTTAAAACACGTTACTATAAAAGTAAACCATTTCGAATCAACGGTAATTGAAATTTAAAGAAAAGTTGCGATCTGAAAAGCAAAATTAAGGAAGAAATGGTACCAGTTCGTTAAGGAGAAAAGTAATATAACGCCAATATAATTGTTGATAATTTATTTTTTCAATGATAATTATACTTTTTTATTAATTCTGATTGAAGTAAATAATAAGTAATGCACTAAGAAGCTAAATTAATGGAGAAATGATACTTATTCGCTGAAAAGAGAGAAAAAGTGACCTTACTATTACTGACACTAACGATGCTTAATTTTGGTAATAGGCGCTGGTAATTGGTGCAGTTTTAATAGGTACCAAATATACTCTTATATAGGTACAGAGTACGAGCAAATTCGGAGATTACAGCCAGACCAATACTTTGTACTTTTGTGTTAGATTTTTCACGGACCCTCGAAGATATACGTACAGGAGAAAATAACTTGCGGTAAATTTTAAAAATTGTGGTAAATTTTAATTATCGTGAATTGCTTCGAGCAACAGCAGCATCCCAGATGGTACTGAATATAGTTAATCTTTATTTTGATGGTATGAACTATCAAATAAGTGTTTTGCTTAATCTAATTTTACAGTCACCGAGAAGGTAATAAATAATAATCAAAAACATCGGAATTATTTTAGTTTAATTATTTGTGGTGGTATTTGTGTCTTACCGTTTTGCGCACGATTGTGTTGTGTTGTGCAGTACTGATTTATTGATGTTTATTTCTTTACCCAGCTCGAAGAACGGGTATTTATCTAGTGTTTAATAAAATGCAATTACAATGTATTTGCTTTATGATTTCATCGAGTTTATAATTTTTTATTACATTATGATTCATTTGTTTTATGCGCTACAATTGTCAAAATTCTTAATTACATTTTATTTATTTAACTTTACGTTTTATTTATTTAACTTTAAGTTTTATTTATTTAACTTTACGTTTTATTTATTTAACTTTACGTTTTCCATTGCGTTCAACAACTTGCAATCATTACGATATGTTTGATTTATTTTACGTATTAATCATGCTTTACGAAATTCAAGTTGCTCACTCAGTTATAAAAACATTTTTTTAACTGCACTTCATAAATTTCTCCTTTTTGCACTTACGAAATATTAAAAAGAGTTGGTTAGTCAAATCTGGAGATATCTCTTAATTTATTTAAGATAAATCCCAGAATTTTCACTGATCCATGAAATGCAATAAATTCATTAACTTATAGCCCTGCCAGTTGAAATTGATGCATGAATTGCATTGTTGTCTGCGTGAATCGTATTACCCAGTCAAGCAAGCAGCAGCTGCAAGATTGGGTCAATCTGAAGCATTGAGTGAGAAAAAGTGTTCGAAACACTTTCTTCACGGTTATGTTTCCGGAAGGAATTATTGCTTGTCTGCTTTTGTAATGAATCCCATCTCCTCGAGGGATTTTACACCAAACTTTACGCCAAAAGGTGTCTTTAGAACAGGTTGTAAAAAAGTCAAAGTGACAAACATTCTGGGTTTATGGGTTGCACGTGATTTCGAAAGCAGAAGAATGGATTTGCTTAAAAATGTGGATTACTGAACGGTCATCCATTCAAAGAAGATGGAAGTTGTATTCATTATTATTTTTTTTCTTCTTCTTCGTTTTCTGTCACGTATTCTTACCAATTCGCCTCCGACATTGAACTACGATCAGGTTACTTCCTGGACGACGAGATGGAAACAATGCATCATTTACCAGAGAGAGCTATTATTTGATATTAACGGTAGTGAAAGTTGTAGTACCATTGACCTTTTAATACAAATTGTCAGGATTTGTTTCAAAATGCAGTTGGAATTAGTTGAGGATTTAGAAACTTGGGCAATCACACGACACTATTCATCCATAGTTTCGCTGAATATGAAATCTTTCTGTATTCTTATTTTAGTATTCAACGTTTTGCCCTTGTGTTATTTTTTCTTTGTTTACTGACAATTACAATTTGTTTTAACATGATTGATTGTTTTGAAAATAATTTTTCTACTTTAATGTCCAAAAACCCGACACCTCAGAATTTATTAAATTACATTTAGTCCGATTTATGCGAAAATTGCAAATATTTTGAAAAATCACACAAAATTATGAGAAATATTTTTGACAGATTTATTCTAAATAATTTTTCTCTATTTGCCATTGAATAAACAATTACTAAATCACAATATTTTTTTAATTAGATCTTTCAGGCGAAAAAAAAATTAAGCTAGCTTTTGTGAGTAGTAAAAGATTATTTTTGCTTCATTTTATAAACTTATTTTTCATTCTCGAAGAGTTCTTACATAGATATTTTTTAATAGATAATATTTATAATAAATATTAAATATTTTTTATCAATATTTATTCTGTGCTGATCGAAAGAGGGCATGGATTTGCAATTAGTAAAATTGAGAGGTCAGGACTCCAATAGTTAAAAAACGTTTTTACAAATTTTTTTTTAATATCTATACAATTGTTTGTGCGTAAGAGCTGAGAAAAGTTAAAGGGAAAAATATTAAAAAAAAAATTATCGATAGAAATAGAAAGAATAAAATTTTTCGCGTGTTTGAAATAAAATTGGAAATGGCACCCATAAGAGGTACCCATTAGAGGAAATGATACCCATATGTACCCATAAGAGGACGCAATACCAATTCAGAAATCCCTCATGGCAAATTCTCTTTCCCCTGTATAAGTAGTTTGAAATTTAAGCTGCAGAAAAAATGAGTTCAGGTAAACGTGAAGTAAATAATGAAATTTGAAATGCTTGAAAATATTTTTTTTTTAAATATCAAATTGAAAACAAATTATGACAGGATTAAGCATTACAAAGTGGGGAAGTAATTTTGCAATAATTTGTTTGCATTTTGGTATTTCGAAAACAAATTTTCAGCAATTGGCTTACTTTTTCCATACTTTGAATTTTAATTTACTTATGTAGATGAAAGAAAATTTTCCATGAAAGATTTCTCCCTCGATATTGTGTCCTCTTAAGTAGTAAATGTTGTCATGGATACTTTGAAAAATGAAAAGGGTTATTGTGCGATATGCATTCTAATTTTTTTAAATTCGAACTGAACTAAAGAAATTTTGCATAGATTTCAGATATTTTTAACCTTCCTAAAAATAGCATAAATTCTAGGTCCCGATGTGTTTGAGGTTCGAGTGATTTTTGATATTTCAGAAACGTAAGTGACTAAATGTTGCAATAAATGTTCGATATATTTGCATATATAATATATACTCATAATGTCCGAAAAATAATACTTTGAAAAATTGCATCGGATCAAAATTCTAGAAATACACGTATAAAATATTTTTGAAAGATGCATATAGTTATGCCAAATTTGAACTCCAAACTGGAATTTCCACTTTTTATTGCATTTTTGGATTCTCCGGAAAATATTATCGCCCTTTGACTGGTAGGTCTTTGCCCTTTATTTACAGTTATTCGCAATATGAAAATGAGGGAAATCGTTCGAAATGAGGAATAAGACACAGAATAGAAACTTATGACAACATACTTGACCCTCCCCTCAAACTTGACCTTATCCCAGACGCCTTCCTGGTTAAGGAGGTAGGGTGGGTGGTCGATTATGGATTGGTTTTGCAAAATATTACACAGAAGAATTTTTAATTTTTCGATTTGACATGTACATTTCCGGATACAACTTTTACCTTATTTTAATTTCGCACTACAGCGCTACATGTAAATTAAAATGCTTAGACCGGTCAGTTAAATAGTGCAAATTTTTTTTGGGCAATCCAAATCTGAAATAAAAATTAAGTTTTCTAATTTCGGGTGGAAATTAGATAATACTTCTCGCGTCTTTTGAAAATGCGTTTTGAATACGAGTATTTTAAATTTTGATTCAATGATAGTTTTGAAGGTTTCATTCTTTTTGGACACTTATATTTATGCATATATGTAAAAGATGTATTACAGTATCTATTAAAACTTATCATTTACGTTTCTGAAACACCAAAAAAAAACACAGTTTAAAACCTATAATTGATCTTACTTTTTGGGAGGTTCAGAATTAATTTTTAATCATCAATTTTTTAATATTTTTGTGAGTATTTCCATGTCATTGAATTGAAATACATAATTAATTAAGTTTCCTTGATTTATCATTTTTCTTGAATTTATACTTTTTTCTATTTCATTTCATTAATTTCTGAGAATTTCTTAATTGGTTTTATTCCATTTTTGTTAAGTTTAAATTTTTTTTCAATTACTTTCTTTTCTTTTTCGAAAAATTAAAATTTCGTTAACATACTCTGAAATTTTAAATATTTTTTATAACTTGTCAATTTTTAAAAACTTTTTTTTTGTCCCATGCACTCCGTCCCGTGCAAAAATCGCATGTGAAAAATAAAATTTTTCAAATTGTTTTCACAATTTTTCTTGCAAAGTATTTTTTTAAAATAGTTGCATTTTTAAAAGCTGATGTCGTCTTAATCTATCCGACTCAAGTGGTGCTTAGTAAATATAATTTCGGAAGATCGCGTTAAATGTTTGAGAAATGGCCCATTTTCTCAATAGATAATTAACATTCACCATGTTAAATATTCAGAGAAATCTGTAGCATTTCTCCTTTTTAAACCATGATAAAAATACTGGCGTGCAATACTTTGAAATTTTTAATTGCATTTGAAGTATTTTAACATTTAAAAGTGATTAAAAATGCAAATGTATTAGGAAGTTAAATTAATGTATTTAAAGTTATGAAAATTAAGAATTCAAGATGTAATTAGTTATAAGACATATGAAAAATTTCCCTATCATAAAGGAGTAGCGGCAAAATTTATGATAAAGTAATTATTTAACAATTCACTTATACATTTATTTTTCTCATAATTAAAAAATAAGTTGCTTATGTTCAGTTGGTTATATTCAGTAAAGACCTGTTATGGAAAAAAAAATCGGAATTTTTCCTAGGAAAGACTCCTAATTCTTTTAATAAGACATAAAATCTTAGAAATTTTTAAAAAGTTTTTGTGGAACAAAAACTTGAAAAGAAATTAAAAGGCTTGGGGAAATATAATGATGCGTCACTTCGGCTTGTTGAAGACGTTGATAATTTATTATTAGTTGGGAGAAGAATTGGTTGTTCGTAAGAAATAGTGCTTGAAGAAATATGTTGACGAATCGTTGTAGGAAATTATTATTATTAATTTATCTGATTATTCCATTGTTCAGAGTGCTGAATTTAACTAATATAGAGACAAATCAAATTTGATTATTAATATAATAATCTATATTTTTAAGAAATAATTGACTAGCAAAAGCATGAATAAAAGTGAAAATATAAAAAAAAAATAACTGGCTAGCAAAAGCATGAATAAAATAAACTAAACACATAAAGAGATGAATAAAAAAAAATAAAGGCAAGCGATAATTTTTAAAACCAAAAGAGACATTTTTAGAACAACAGAGTTGGTGATTTTTTTAGAGTTTTGTTGTGGAATTTGAGTTTTCTTATAACCCGTTATGGGTTTTTCTAGTTTGCTTTACAAGATTATAACTATCCCGTTACGGGTACTTTATATTTGTTACTGTTTGTGTTGTTTGTGAAACAAAGTTATTTTTTTATACGATACGGAACTGTTATTTATATAGCTTGATACGTTACAGCTTCATAAAAATAAAAAAATTTCCTCAATTTTAGTGTAAATGACTGAATTAATAAATTTTGAAAACGGCCCGGTGGGCGTGGCCACTGGGTGGGAAGCTCCACAGGACACCTGCGTAAATCAAGAAATCAAAAATAAGAGTGTCACGTATACGTTAGCTTAGTTTTTATTAAGAAAAGGTAAGAAATCCATGTATTTGACGTGAATTGATTTAATTTATTTCCAAGGCTCATATTTTGACCTTACGCATGCAAATGTGTCGGTGGAAAATAAAGAGAGAAGAAGAATAATTAATTTTAGTAAAATCAAAACATCTAGCAACCATGTAACAGTTTTCAAATTCTATGTTAATGTGTTAGGCCGAAACGTGATGGCTCAGAGGATAGAGCGCTCGCCTTCCCATGGGGTGACCGGGTTCGAATCCCAGTGATGGCTGGTTTCCGCATACGGCTTGCACCAACCACAGTGCTGACGTAAAATATCCTCAGTGGTAGACGGATCATGGGTTAAAGTCTCCTTGCTGACGGGCTAACCGTGGGAGGTTTTCGTGGTTTTCCCATTCATGTAACGCAAACACGAGTTAGTTCATTCAAAAAGTTCTCCACGAAGGCAAAATTTCTTCCGATACTTGATCCTGGAGCTCCCTTGTCTTCTGGATTGGGTTCAAAATAACAAGGCTATGACGTTGAACATTGTTAGTCGTAAACCCAAAATTGGATCGGCTGTTCAACGATGGTTATAAAATAAAATGTATAGAGGGGATTTTTAAAAATACATTTTATTCAGCACTTAATTCAAGGTTGCGGTGCAAAAAAGATTTCCAATTACACTAATGATTTTTAGTTATTGAGAAAGAGCTGAAATAAGATAATAATTTAGTTTTTAAGTGGTAGGAAATATGTTATGGACATTTTTGCATGGCAGTCAAAATTTTTCGAAACGTGCCTTTTTTTTAATGCATCAGACTGTCTCTTAGTATTGTTTCAAGATAGGTATTAGGCAAATTTTTGATTTGTTTATCTCCGAATAGCAGCACAATATACAGCACTATCGTATTGCCCATTTAGAAAATTTCATCAAAAACGGGTTTTCATCGTGTTTTTCATCAAAAACCTTTTTTAAAAAATTGTTTGAGGGAGAAAATGAAACTGGAACTCAATTATATACAACACAATTCAAGTAAATTATCAATTAAATTTTTAAATTGAGGTATACCGAAAACTATTGAATTTTTTTTAACAACTTTGTGTGTTAACATAAAAGAATACTTAGGTAAATGATTATGTAAATTAGTATTGGGTATAAACTTTACAGTTTAACTGTTATAGAAAAATTTTGTTTAATTCTCTGACAAATAATTCAACATTGCTACTACATAATGCAGTTTTTGTTTTATTTTTTTTTTTAAAAAAAAGAGGTGTGTCGTTAAACAGTAGCGATATGCCGTTTGCTTAGACTTGACAAAATGTGTGTCAAAACGAAATTTGCCGTTTCTGTCCGTGTTGTGCTTTTATTTATAAAATCTTCAGTATTAGTGTTGGGAAAAAAACCATCTGTACAATTTAGATGCATTTGCAAAATGGCCGGAAATTTTAGAAAGCTACATCAAATGTATCAATAAGCGATTAGCTGTAAAATGTGCGTTGAGTTTGTTTCTCCTGCACTGTCTCATTCATGCGCTTTGCGGAGAAAAAACATTGCTATCGTTCGTCAAGAATAGAGGGTGGAAACAAAAATCTGATCAGTTCGTATTTCACTGAAGTTCATTTGTCTCGGGAAGAAAAATAATTTTGGGGCCTAAATTCGAAACAACGCTTTAATTTTGAACTTTGAACTACGATATGATTTCCATAACATTACAGAAT
Organism: Parasteatoda tepidariorum; assembly: GCF_043381705.1. Lineage (NCBI taxonomy): Eukaryota > Metazoa > Arthropoda > Arachnida > Araneae > Theridiidae > Parasteatoda > Parasteatoda tepidariorum. The sequence continues at coordinate 21,664,290 of NC_092207.1, forward strand.
ACTACTACAGAACATTACATTATTCCATAACATTATAGAATACTACTTCAGAACATTACATTATTCCATAACATTATGGAATACTACTTCAGAACATTACATTATTCCATAACATTATGGAATACTACTACAGAACATTACATTATTCCTTAACATTATGGAATACAACTACAGACCAGTACATTATTCCATAACATTATGAAATACAACTACAGACCAGTACATTATTCCATAACATTATAGAATAATACTAAAGAACAGTACATTATTCCATAACATTATAGAATAGTACTATACAATAGTACTATAATGTTATGAAAAGTTATGAATCTTATTGAAAGGAACTATAGAGAAGAGAAGAGAGTACTATATAGTTTAGAAAAGTTCTGTCACGACTTGATTTACTTAAAAAAAAGAAAAAACTTTTCATAACATTTAGAATAAATCATCCGGTTTGCTTTGTATAAAGTATATTAAACATTGCTTAAAGTATATTAAAACATTATAAATGATGGTGATCTCAAAATCTGAATGCTAACACTTGACATAAAATATCGGAAAAGTTATTTATTCACGTTTGTTTTTTTTAAAGGTTTTTTGAAAACAATTTATTACCTAAGTTACCCTAAGGCNGATGGAAACAAAAATCTGATCAGTTCGTATTTCACTGAAGTTCATTTGTCTCGGGAAGAAAAATAATTTTGGGGCCTAAATTCGAAACAACGCTTTAATTTTGAACTTTGAACTACGATATGATTTCCATAACATTAAAGAATACTACTAAAGAACATTGCATTATTCCATAACATTACAGAATACGACTATAGAATAATACTATAATGTTATGAAAAGTTATGAATCTTATTGAAAAGAATTATAGAGAAGAGAAGAGAGTATTATATTGTTTAGAAAAGTTCTGTCACGGCTTGATTTATTTAAAAAAAGAAAAAACTTTTCATAACATTATTTAGAATAAATCATCCGGTTCGTTGGTATGCTTAAAGTATGTTAAAACATTATAAATGATGGTGATCTCAAAATCCAAATACTAACACTTGACATAAAATATCAGAAAAGTTACTTATTCACTTTGCTTTTTAAACTTTTTTTAAAATTTATTACCTAAGTTACCCTTAGGCTTGACATATTGTCATTTCAAATAAATAAATATAAAGTTATCTTTTATTTAATAGAAAACAAGGTTAGGGCGTTTAAAGAAGCTTTTAAAAACTAAGTTTATATGTCATACTCCATTTCCTTATTTTTTTTTAACGACATGTATAGATTTCAAATTAATTACAAAAATAATTTCATATCAACACAGAAATAAGATGTAAAATAAGTTAGTAAGTACTTAAGTTAAAATTTAGTAAAATGAGCACTAATATTAGGAAAAGTTCCTGAATTTGACGCTTAATTAAACTAAAATGAACTATCGAAATGTTTTATTTTAGTAATGGATACACTAAATGATCTAGAATTATATTCATCTTATTTTACAAATTATTCTAACTAAAAACTGGTAATAAAATGTTAAGAATTATATAAAAATAACTTTCGAAATTTCCTCATATTTTTTTTATGAAATGTCAAGCATATTTTATTCATAATATTTCTAAATTTTATAAATTATTTTCCGGTTATCTTTAAATGCAGCAAATATATTTTTTGTTGAATTTATAAATTTTAAATGATTAAAAAAATTTTTTTTTTGTACAAAAAAAGTAAGCTAAACTAATAAGTATTATAGTATAATATAAATATTTAGGATATAAATATGGTTGAACTTCTATTTGTAAATTATAATGAAACAATATTTTTAAGTCTATAAGAAATTATTTTTATTATTCACATATTAAACAGTTTTGCTTATTTCTTTTTATAATAAACGTAATCATAATCCTGTGTTTATACGACAATATGTTTATTGTTATATGACAATATGTTTATTGTTTAATGACAATACGTTTGTTATTGTACATTATATGTTGCAATTTTAATATGTTACAAATATAAAGTGATATATTTATTCAAAACTTTTTTGATGAAAGTATGTAATAGTAATATATGTGAATAGCTTAATGTTTTAAAGTAAATATTCAGTGAAAGAAGAATATAATATATATTAATTTAATCCAAAAACTGATATATATATATATCATTTCAATTTAAAGTACATTACTCCATTGATAGTATATTTTAACATAATAGATCTTTAATATAATAATAGATGTAATTGACTTTAACATTGCAGACGATAAAAGTTAATGTATATTTGTTGATTATAAAGTTATAAGCAACATGAAATCTTGAAATATTGAAGCCCTCTAGGGCTATTATAAATCTCATCATTTACCTTTAGGGGGTAGATTCTTGTTGGAGGCATGGTTGTTATTGGTGAAGGGCTTTACTTGTTGGATGCTGATCATCTTGAGAACAATTGAAAAATCGAAGGAATGAGTTTCTTATTCCACTTGGAATAAAGGAATGACTCTACCTGCATCCTTTCACCTTCTTTTCATCCATCTTGTTTCCTATCGAGTATGCTACCAATTTGGCGAAAAATCGCCTTTTTTCCGGAAGTAAACACTACTTTTGTTGACCCTAACCTAAAAAAATGGATTTTGATTTCAAGGTTCCAAATCTTTCACCGTCTGATTTCTGAGAAAGAAAAGATCTCAGCCGACCGTCGAAGGCTACCTGGCGTAAAAAGTTTGTTTTAAACGTTAGAATGGAACGGAATTGGTTATTGGCGTAATCAGTCACACATTATTAATCGCTTATCTTTTGCATCTAATTAGATGGGTTTAGCCCATACACTAATTGGCGGATATTCGGTGATAACTGAGTTGTTTGTTTTGGCATATATCGACTTTTAATTGTATTTCAATGTCACTTCAATGCAGTTTGAGTGATGTACTGAAATAAGTAGAAAAAACTGAAAGAAACTGAGCAGGATTCTGAGTGAAAATAGTGACATTGTTTCCAAAACTCATTGTTTCACCTTGATTTGACAAAATTTTATTTAATTTTTATAATTTTCAAAAGAACGCGATATTTATTCAGAAAATGTAGTAAAAAATAATTATTTTAGTTAGTTTTGTTGAAGAATTCTTTTATAATTACCACAAATAACGAGGCCCTATTAAGAAGTAAAAATTTGATTCATGATAATCTAAAACGGAGCTACGAAAATCGGAGCTTAAAGAAGCACAAATAGTTTAATTTTGTATAGGAAGTAACATTTTTTAAAATTTGATGTGATTTGAAGCTTTTGTTTCTGAGAAAAAAATTGAAGCTACTGCTAGTTATTCGGAAAATATATATATATAAAAACAACTGGTAATTAAAACATTTCTACTTTCACTTTTGATAGGAAAATACCTTTTTATTTTTTACATTTTAACAAGTATCTATACTTAAGCGTGAAATCTCTTTAGATTAAAGGTAACTGTTAAAAAAAATGTAGTAGTTATGGATAGTTTATTTCTTTTGAATAACAGGTGGAGTGGAATTTTTTTTGCTTTTAATGATTTTTTATTTTCCGCATAAATAATAGATCTGGTTTAAGTGTTTTATGTTTATTATGATTTGAATAATTATTGAAATCATAAAAGCATCTTTCGGAAATGATTGTAATTATTTTTTATTTACCGGATAAGTAATGGATCTGGAATATGCTTATTCTTATGATTGGAATAATTATTGAAATCATAAAATCGTCTTTTGAAAATGATTATAATTATATTTATTTTCCGTATAAGTAATAGATCTGCTTTAAGTGTTTTATGCTTATTTTTATGATTGGAATAATTATTGACATCATAAAAGCGTCTTTTGGAAATGATTATAATTATTTTTTATTTTCCGGATAAGTAATAGATCTGATTTAAGTGTTATATGATTATTTTTATGATTGGAATAATTATTGAAATCTTAAAAGTGGTTTTTCGAATTGAAATATGTATTTTTCAAGTCACAATCGGTAAAAATAAAAATATTTAAGTAACATTACTTATTTTCTATTGCTAAAATATTTTTGGAAAAGTATAAGAAATGTTATTAATGATACTACTTCTGCTACAACAACAGCAGCAACAACAACAACTACTACTACTACTAAAACAAATAATAATTATTAGGGTACTTTACCCCCCTGTTTATTAAAGTTTGCCGAGGTTCAAAAGGATGTCTAAACGAAATCTTCTAATGTTTTAGGGAGAGAGAGAGTGCAAACGAAAAGATAAATATTTTTAGATACGTTTATGTAATAAAAATTTCTCAAATCTCTTATTTAAACCATTTTAGATTTAAATTTAAAACATGTTTTGCTTTAAAAAACTAATGTAATTGCGAGAAACAATCCTTAAGGCTGGTGAGCGGACAGAGTAAGATGTGGAGTTTTCTTGTATAATGTACATTTCCTAATGGAATATTTTGAAACTATCAAATTAATTTTTGCCACAACATAGTTGTTAAACACCTTTACAGATCTATCAATTTGTTTAATGAAAGGGAAAACGATATTTGACCTTTACAGATTTATCAATTTATTTCATGAAAGGGAAAACGCAATATTTGACCTTTACAGATCTATCAATTTACTTAATGAAAGGTAAAACGCCATATTTGACCACTTTCAAGAAAGAATTTTTTTTTATATTTACGATGTAAAAAAAATGAATAAAATTGTGTGCAGTCAACTGATTAATTCATCATCACAATTCTCGAGATATTAACAAAATGGTTTCTGGATTTTGGCAAATAAGCGTTTTGATGAAAATAAATATTTACATTAATATATTATTAGAAGTTATAGTTAATAAGATTCGTTTAACGAGTTAGAACTTAACGATCAGCTTCATGCACAATGTGATGCATGCAAAAAGTGTATTGAATATATCTGTCCGCCTGGGTAATCGATGATATTACATTACGATTGTTAACTCACCAAATTTCCTATAACAAGATACTTTTTATTTTAAATGTTATTTAAAAAAAATTATGATTTATTTCAGTTCACTAATAGATCTTAATGGAATCATAATGGAATCATAATGAAAATATATGGAGGGGGTGGGTGGGGGGCACAAGCCTAAGCAAACAGAAATCTTTTTAGCAAATATATTTTAAGGGGTCACAGTACCCTTGCAATATTTTTTTAAAATAAAGGTATAATCATGTATTTTGTGGATGCTTTACATGCTCTTTTAACTTATAATCAATAATTTATCTTCAAAAAATAGTTAAACTGTTCAATTTTTTTAAAATTTGAAAAAAAATTGAGAAAATTCAAAATTTTTAAATTCTTAAGGCTTTTTTATTTTAACATATTTTCAAATTTTTTTTCTTAGTGCTTACAATATTCATTAACATTCTTAACAAGTTCGTGCATTCATTTGTTGATATACCAGTTAAAAGAATTTTTATAGATTATTTTGTAAAAAAGTAGAAAAAAAAGTTAAAAATTCCTGTTAAGTATAACATGCTGTAAAAATTGTAATACCTCATGAAATTCTTATTCCATGCACAGTTTAAATAAGTGTATTATACTTAAGATAAAAAAGTTTACTTCAAAGCTTTATCTTAAATAGAAAAAACTTTCCTAGGGATTTAATTAAGGTTAAAACACAAAATTATCATCTATGAGAAAAACCACTTTAAAGTCTGTATGCTGAACAAGTTTCTGTATTAAGGCAATCTAAAATCATTCAGAACTTTTTAAAAAACTGTAGATAGAGACATGATTTTTTTTCAGTGCATTTGAAATAGTTTTGAGTTTTATTATAAGCAAAAAAAAATTTTCTCGATATTTTGGTCAGTTTTTGGGTAAGTGAATAATTTAAACATTCGTAGAAAAATTGTTTTATGTCAAGAAACAACAAAAACAACAATTATTGCGAAGCAATAACCGAGATTAGTGAGTTGACAGAGAACAGGAGCTTAGTCCCCTTAGTGGGAAAATAATACTGCAAAAGCGAGAATTGAAACCACGAAAATTGCTTTATTGCAGTAACAATCAATACTGATGTGAACTTATTTTTTTAAGAAAAAAGATCTTGTGTGCCACTATTTCAAACAGGAAAAATAATTAAATAAATTTTTTTTAATCGTGATTCATCGATAACGAGTAGAATTTATTTCCCTTTATTTCTTCTCGTTGAGTCACTTCGTTGATTTTTTCTGAAATATAATTGGTTATTTTTTAATTCCAGGTTATCATTTAGTTGTAATTAACATATTAACGAAATGTTCTTACATAAAATTATAATAAATACATATTTTATTAAAAAATTGACATTTTGTTTTATAAAAAAATATTAACTTTTAGGGAGAAAAACAAAAACAATGTTGAATGAGACGCAATCACGGAGGTCAAGTGAATAAGAGGTGGAGTCTCACTGTGTTTTCGAAAAATTAGTAAATGTTATATAAAAAAACACTGTCACAATATTAATTTACATAAAATTAAAGTACTTGTATTCACTAAAATATTTACAGAACGGTGCTGAATTAATAAATAAACAGTTAAATAAATTTGATACGTCTTTTTAGCACTGCATAATCGTTTTTCTATAAATATTCTGAGCATTTTGACTTGCAGTCATTCAAAAAGACTAAATTATTAATCAAAATCTTTTTACGGTCTAAGATGAGATTTTAAATTCCAAACATATTTCAATTAAGGATACGGAAAAAAAATTCTGGTAAAATAACCGCACTGTATAGTAATGACATTTTTGGTAAAAAATCTGGTTAATAAAACCAAAATACACAGTATTTAAACCCTTCATTTGGTAATTTTTCCGTATATATGGTAACGGCTTACTGGCAATTTTGGTGTTTGAAATAATAGTTCTCATTACCACACGTTTAGTAAAAAATACAAGACTTAAAAGTAAATTCAACCAAAAGCAAAAATACAAGACTTAAAGATTAATTTAACCGAATAAATTGTTTTTATGCAGTGCTCCAAGGTATCGGGATAAAATCGGGGATTGGTACCAAATTTTACAGCACTTACCCGTTTCATCACACACTGTAAAACCATATCTTATTGTTAATTATACCAAAATCATTACCCCAGCGCTTCGGTAAAAATGATCAAGCTTTTTGGTATTCTCAAAGAGTCAGAAACACATTAAACTTTAGCATATTCTGGAAGTTTTGACCATAATTTTTTCTTAGCGAAGGTTATTTTTTCTCTTAGTTAAAGGGGGGCATAAACGATATTCTATAAATAACTATGCCTTTTCACAACCATCTCTATAGTAGGACCGTGGACATTGGACAGTAATAAGAAAACTTTTAATTTGGGTCAAGCAATAAATCAATTATGCTACTGATCAATCATTTAAATATATGTTTATTGACAAATATATGAGCAACAACAATTTTTACAATCATTTATATAGTCGTTTCATAACTTATCTCTTATAGGTACATTCCGCGAATATCAGGGCATTATACACAGTCCTCATTAACCTGTTATACTGTAAAAAGCTCGACTACTGTAGAGTCGACTACTGCTCGACTACTCTTCTACTGTTAAAGAAATAGAATAGAAAAAAGTTCAATTATTCTTTCCTACCTGGATCTTATCTATTTACCAGACTTCGCTACTGCAAATCTTCTTCGCTTGTGTTTAAAAGAAAACGAATTCTAACAATAACACAAATTTAATGACAGGACGGACATTACACAAAACGATCTTCTTTAACGAAGCTAAGGAAATCAAACTAAAACAAAATAAAAAACATTAATATTCATAATATGCATTCAGTCTGAGCGCCATCTGTTGGCATTAAAGTTAATCTGTTTCAACTATTAAGTGCAAGTCGTCGATCTGCCAAATCAGGGGAGCCATCCTCTGTGCAGGGGATCAAAATTGTAATGTCATGTCTTCTGATCATCCTCAGGGATGTTTCACAGACCGTCGCCAATAGCCCATTGTGCAGCTCTAGTGCGACGTAAATAAAGTACCTACCTACATATTAAGAGACACTTTGATTCCTCAAATAACACAGCAATGTTTCTTTTCTCGAAATTTCTCTTACTTATTGAGTGTTTTATTTTGTTTTTATTTTATAACCGTCGTTGAACAGCCCACCCAACTTTTTGGGTTTATGATTACTAATGTTCCACTCCGTAGCCTTGTAATTTTAAACTCAATCCAGAAGACAAGGGGACTCCTGGATAAAGTAATCGGAGAAATTTGCCTTCGTGGAGGACTTTTGATGGAACTAACCCGCATTTGCGTAGTTAACCATAATGCATAGAATAAATTATTTCTTAAAGGAGATTAGATGTTTGTAAACGATAAAATATTTTAAGTTTAATATTTTAAAAAAAGAGTAATTTGTATTATGCTTAGTACTGAATTATTACTGAATATGACTGAACATTAGCTCAGTGTCTCCCAACCCATGGGTAGCGAATTGTAAGTATACATTTTTCAAAATGAGTTTTCTATAGTACTTGCCAGGTAAAATTGAAGCCAATTTTTGAACATTCTCCTTGCACAAACCTAAATATTTCATTAAAACTTACTGTCTTTCACTAAAACTTATACTTTTATGACAATTATTTTCCAAAGAGCCTTGGTGGATCAGGGGATAGAGGGCTCGCCTCCCAATGAGGTGACCCGGGTTCGATCCCAACCATAGCTGATCGATTCGAATTCCGCATTTGGCTTTCACTGACCACAGTGCTGACGTAAAATGTCCTCAGAGGTAGACGGATCATGGATTAGAGTCCCCTTGCCATCAGACTAACCGAGGTAGGTTCTCGTGGTTTTCCTCTCCATGTAACGCAAATGAGGGGTTAGTTCCATAATAAAGTAATCCACGAATGCAAAATTTCTCCCAATGATTGATCCAGGAGTTCCTTTGTCTTCTGGATTGGATTCAAAATTACAAGGCTGCGGAGTTGAGCATTAGTATCCGTAAACCCAAAATTAGGTCGGCTGTTTAACGACTGTTATAAAATAAAATAAAATTACTTTTCAAACTAACTAAAGTAAATAAAAAGGTTTTCACTAATATATTTATCCTGTTTCTAAAATGTTTTTTTTAAAAAGTAAAATCAACGTGATTTGCAAATGAATTATCGATAAAAAAATAGTTAGTAATTAAAAATATTATTTAATTGACCGAGTGTTTTTGAAACTAAAATGAAACACTTTTAAAAAATGACTGAAGCAGATGTTGAACCGGAAATATTTCAATGACGTTATTTATAGTAACTTGAATATTAAGTTATTGGTTTAAAAAGAGAGTAATTGAATATATTAAAGTACAATGGAAGCAATAAAAGTCATAACACAGAAACCGGCTGTTTCAATTTTAAATGATTTCATTCTTAGCTTCAATTTCGTAAGATAAAAACAGCGATACTTTGCATAAATTTCTTTCAAAATAAGAACTTTTACCTTGAACTAATATGCATAGGATATTGTTTCTTGAATAACTCTTTGTAAGCATTTAGCTGCATTCATATAACATAGTTTTGTATTCGTATCACGCTAACAAGCCAACTCGAAGTCAAAACAAACTGATTGAAGACAAATCGAATCATTGATCATATCTTTCTTCACTGCTTGAACAGTTGTCGAACTGATTTTCATCTTAATCAAGCGATTAAGGCTGCCCCTTTATCAATTTAAAACTAATGAAGGATTAAAGGCATAGATAGTCAAAAGTGTTCGTATTTCGATATCTATATCAGTTTGGGTTTAAGAATTCAGACACATAGAATACACTAACTTTTTTAGGAAAGTTGTTTAATATCTATACACAGTGCGAAACCCCCCCCCCACCCTGAATAGCTTTTGATCTAATGATCGGATCTTCACTCTTGTGGGATTCAGTATTAATGGTTCGAGGTGATATCTCAAACTTGCTAATTAGTTAGTGCAGACAGTATTTTAAGTTACGAAATCAGACACTTTCGATCAGGGATTCGAACCCAGAACCTTTCTCATGCAATGGCAGTTCCCTAACACCTACACAGACCGGTCGGCAAAATCAGAAATCTAAATTCGTAGAAAAAGAAGTATGTTCATTCAGAGAAAGAACGTTTTTGTTTCTGAACGTTCTGTTTGTAACTTAAAATATCGTCTGCACTAAAAATTAGCATATATGAGGTCATCCTCTTGAACCATTAATATTGAGTTCTAGAGAGTGAAGATTCGATCATAAGATCAAAAGTAATTCAGGGTAGTTCGTTCTCTGTACATATATTATTTGAAAATGAAATAAAAAAAAGTCTAATTCAATCGCAAAATAAAATAATTAAAAACTTGATAAGAACAGACACAACGGAAAAAGAAAGGGTTAGCCGTATTTAAACTGAGCTCTACCCGGCAAAAATGTTTCCTGAATATTTTGTATGCTTTTGCGAGAACTAACAAAACATACAGTAAAATAGATAATTAAAACCTAAAAATTTATTTATGAAACAAGCAAAAACTTAACAAATGCAATAAATAAAAATTTTGTTTGTGAGCTTGCTTCCTTTTAATCTCTGGTGCGTTAATGTATACATATGACCCCCAATGGACAAAACCTTTGCACGAAAATTACAAAAAGCTTTATAATTTTTTTTTAATTATTCAGAAAATTTTCTATTTTAGTTTTATGAGTTAAAGAAATGTATAAATATTTCCAATGTATTGTTTAGCTTACAAAATATGAATTTTAAATACGAAAAATATACAAATTTTCAAAAAACCGTTCAAAGCTCCCTGTCTCTGCCGTAAGGCAAATTTGGTTCAAATCAGACCAGAATTGCGGTTTTTGTTTAAGGCATGATAAAAAAAAAGTAGATTAAGCTGGTTTAAAAAGGGCATAAATGCTATACTAAATGTGATTTTTATACATACACTGTTAGAAATTTCTCAGAAAAAAATGGTTAAATAACTATTCATTAAATTGTTATTTCACCATATTCAAACAAAACAGTAAAATAACTATAAATAAGATGGTATTCAAACTGTAAACTGTGAGAAAAACCGTTTTTTAACTGCTTCCACCTATATAATTAGCTGTAATTATATTAACTGCTTATACGGTTAAACAATCAGAATTTTATCGCAGCAACTAGGCCCACCAAATGAAGCCACATAGTTCTTTGCAGACAGGTACATAATATAACTGAGAGGGCTAATCTGTCTATCTCATGACCGGCAGATCTAGGGATTGAGCCCCAGCGTTGATACTGCAATATTTCCTCCATTCTTTCAACACATAAAGAGTCACCAGTGTTCTGCTCTCCCCAGTTTGAGATCCTGGATTATTAGAATACAATACTTTCATTTATGCATAAATGATAGAGCCATAGAGCTGCTATATATCCAATATCCAGTTTGAATTTGAATTGTTTGGTTTTAAAACCATGCTAGTTGTAAATGGTTAAAAAAACGTTTCATTTTGTATTAACGTTTTTCTTAAACCGTACTAATGGTAAACGGCTTTAAAACTATAAGGGTTAGGTAAAATGTTATTTACTGTAAACTTTGCGGTTAATTGCATGGACAGACTGCTACCGGTAATTTTACCATAATTTTAGAATAAAAATTTCAACACTGTAGGATATTTACATTTAGTTGCGAAATATAATTTCATGCGAACGATAAGTGATCTAATAAGTGATTCTTTTGCAATATCTTTATTTTCAATTTGTCTTTTTTACGGTTTATTGTAAGTTGATTTGAGTTTCGCCAACTTGTCAAGAATGTATTAAATTAATGAGAGCACTAATTCATTCAAGTGCATAAAAATACACGGAAAATTTAGAAAATCGGTTTAATTACACACTGAGTCTACAATATTTTTCTATTAAAATAAAAGTAATTCAATACTTGTCCATTAATATTTATGATAAATCAAAATATCTTTGTTTGATAACGATTTTGTGATAAGCACGTAAATATTCTTTAAAAAAATTAACAAATTTGAATTACAAGAGTATGCCAATAATTATATTTATGGTCTTAGATTAAAATAATCTCAAAAGACCACGTAACTTAGAAAATATTATATTACTGCAATTGTTCATTATTTGTGATCGGAAATTGCGAAACAGTTAAGTCCTTCAATGAATATTGAAAGTTCATAGTTGTATTATATTTTTTAATTTATTTTTATACCTGGCGTTGAACAGCCGACCCATTTCTGAGTTCATGACTATCAATGCATAACTCCGTAACCTTTTATTTTTGAATACAACCCAGAAGACAACGGAACTCCTGGATTAAGCATTGGATCAAACTAGTTTTCGCGGAGGATTTATTTTTATGGTACTAATCCGCCTTTGCGTTACACTGGGAGAAAAGCTCGAAAAGCTCTCATGGTTAGCCAGACGGCAAGGGAATTCTAACCCATGATCTGTCTACCACTGAGGATATTTTATGTCAGCACTGTGGTTGGTGCAAGACGGGAGCAAAATTCGTATCAACCAGCCACCGCTAACATTCGAACCTTGGTCAACTTATTGAGAGAGGAATGCTCTATTTTCTGGGCCACCACTTATTCGTTTTCGTATTGATTCGATTTATGAAAACAAATATACTCTGAGAAAAAAAGTATAGTCGAAACTACCAGAACAGTTTTTATGGCTCTATATGAACCCTAAAAACCTCTGTAATTTTTACCAAAGCGCTATAGTAATAATTTTGGAAAAATTAGCAATGAAGTACGGCTTTATAATTTGCGATAAATTTTGGTATTTTTATCATGATACCTTAGCATGGTATAAAGACCATTTATTTGATGAAATTTACTCTTCAGTTTCGTATTTTTTACTGAATGGGAGGTATAATTTTTAAAACTTGAATTTCTGGTGAACCGTTGCTTTATGAATGGAAAAGTTACCAAATCCATGGTTTAAAAGCCGTATATTTTGGTTTTATTAACCAGAAATATTTTTTTCTCACTAAGAAATGTCATTGTACGGTAATTTTAAAATAACTTTTTTTCCGTGTTAAAAAAATGCATTTTTAATTTAATTACTATGCAGCGAAAAATGCCTAAGAACTGAAGAAATTTACAAAATGGCATTGGGTACACCAACACGTTAAAATTCATTAAATCCAGTTTTTAGAGTTGCACTTTTGCAAATTTTTTTCACTGATTTCCTTATTTATTGATTGTAAAATATGTCAGAAACCAAAGAAAAAAGGCTTTGTAATTGGTTTAATTTGCCGGAAATTATTTAAAAATGTTTATGAATGATTTAACAAATAAATATTTTTGAATTGTGGTTAGAGAACTGAATTGAACGAAAAACTAACTCGTTAATAAGAATATTGCGCAAAGAAAATAAGCGAATAAAGAGTGCGAATAAAATGGAAATTGAAAAAAGGAATAAAGTACGAGGACGAGATTTTGGTAACAATAAAATTCAACGAAATCAATTCGTGAAATAATTATGAAGAGATACACACCTATTTCGGCCTTGAAAATAACCTAGCTATAAGATTTTTTTTTCGGAAAATCTGATAATAATAAAGTTGTAAATTCTTATGAAAACGATGAAGAATTATGAAAAATTTATTATTCATATAGGTACTACCAAAGAGTTAAGTAGACGTTATCTTATTTTAAATTGGCAATATATTCAGTGTATATGTCTAGTCTTGAAAACATTCATTGTTACGATTTTTTTGTTACACCCTTTTTATGTGTTAAAAACATTTATAATATGTAAAAAAAAGTTTGAAATACAAAATAAATTAAATATTATGTATGCATTTATTTTTTATCACAATGATTGTATTCAATCTTTAGTTAGACAATTTTTTTAAAATTATATAATATTTTTTATTCAGCAACTTTTCAATTATTAACGTCAATAGAAAGTTTTAGCCACCCATGACGCATACCCAAAAAGATATAACCTCGGGGCCTTTATACCCTGTTACCATTTTAAACACTTTGAGTTCTTTTCGCACCTGCACTTGTGAATTACTGACAATGAATTAAAGAAACATATTTATGAACACATTCTGAAACAACTAATGAGGAAAACAAAGCCGTTCTTAATTTAACGAGTCATGATGCTGGAGGCTTATCGCATAGTTGTTTAGGCGTGTCTAATAGGCCGAGGTCTTATGTAGGCCAAGTGCACCAGTGGTCGATTTCCTGTTTTCCCTTTTTTTCACTCTCTTTCCATCATTCTTTTTTGTTGAACTTTATAAGATCTTTGTTTTGATCAGTAGCGAAATAAGTACTGAGAGTCTGAAGGTTAAGCACTATGTTTATCATATTTATTCTACGGGCGTTGTTGGGGGAAAATTTCAAACTACAAATGAAAGTATTAACTGTACCTGTGCCTTGACCCTTTCAAACGTTGAGTGTGGTCGTTCACAAACGACTCTGTAAAGGGAATCTTGTTGGCAAGTGAACTCAATTCGTCTGATTTTCCGTAAACGAACCTAAAACCCTACCGTCTCAAGGATCTAATTATTTTGTACTTAATCGAAATCAAGTTCACCTTGAAATAATAAGATCAAATATTTACTGTTTTTCATGGAAATATTATTTTTTAGGCAAAATACAAAAATCAAGTCTTTAAATTTATAATTTTTTCCCATTGTTCAAAAAAACTGAAACAAATAATTAGAAGATAGTTTGCAGACTGAATTTTGTGTCCTTGCTTTTTCAAAAGATATTTTAATGATTTATCAGTTTTTATTTGTACTTTTTTCATACCTTGCTACAAATTAGAGCAGCTTTCAACTAAAGTGCATTCACGAGAGAAAAAAAATATATTGACATAGTTTTCTATTGATCAGATTTTGGTTCATTAATTTACTGATAATATTTTCGCTAAACATTCAACCAACTAGTTATTTATTCATGCCATTTCAACTAAATATTCGATTTTTTTAACCTAATATTTTTGTTAATTAATTCAACCTAGATCTATAAAATGACTATAAAATCGGTAACTTTAAAATCACTTTTGACTATTGCTAACTAATTTTCAAATGCTGTTAAGAGAGCAGATGCAATCCTCGCTTAAATACGTTTATTTTGATAGTTATGCATCCAGCTTTCTTAAAATGTTAAGAGTAAACGAAATTTGTTAAAGGATTCATTAATAGTTTAGTTATTAAAATTAAAAGAATAGTTATTAGGTTCATAATCTTATTAACGTGCTTTGTACTTTTGAAAGTGTTCGATTCAATATTAAAAATTGACCATATCAAATTATCGAAATTTTTTTAAATTGTGATTAGGGCTATACAGTTTTCAGTATCAATCTGTACTGAGTATTCTGCTAAAATTACCGTCATCAGTACTGTAGGGGGATGACATTTCTCGTAAAAAATACTCCATAGTTCTGGCTATTAAAATTAAAATATTCGGTACTTAAACCATTCTTTTGGTAATTTTTTCTGTCTTTTGGGTATCATAGTTAAAAATATTAATCAAATTTTCAAATATGTTAAACAAAATAAATACATATATTTGAAAAAAAAATGCAATTGTATTGGAGAACTCTTAGTCGATATACAAAGGGATTAGAATATTTTCAAAAGTACGATGAACAAAATAACTAAACAGAGCAAATTTGAATAACATTTAATTTGTTCAAATAACTACTTAAAATTTCTTCATTTTTGAAAAATTGTTTGGTTATATGCTATTTAAGTATTTGCCGAAATTTTCTTTTTGTGGTAATGTATATTTTAATAATTAGTAAATTATTTTAATAAGTTATCAGTACTCGATGTTAAATAAGTACATGGAGAAAAAATTTCGAGTAAGATTACCGCACTTTATGGTAATGATATTTCGGATAAAAAAAAAAACCCTATAATTCTTGTTAATAAAACCGAAACATAAAGTAAACAACCATTCATCTGGAAATTTTTGGTTCATATGGTAACGGTTTACCGCAAATTCTAGTTATGGAAATGATAGTTCTTATAACCACATATGTAGTAAAAATACAAACGTGGGAAGTAAATTTTACGGAGTAAATTGTTTTTATGCCATGCTAAAGTATCAGGATAAAATTACGAAATTTTACCACACTTACCCAATTTTATCACACATTGCAAAACCATATTTTATTGTTAATTATACAGAAATCATTACCCAAGTGCTTCGGTAAAAATTAGCAAGCTATTTGGTACTTCTACAGAGCCAGAAACACCGTAAACTTTGCCATATTTTGGTAGTTTTGATCACGCTTTTTTTTCTTCTTAGTGTGTACCGAGTGTTCCGTAAAAGTCTTTTTAGACATAAATTTTTGAAATGCTTTACAAAAAATATTGAATTGATGAATATTTTGAAGAATAATTAATGAATAATCACGTTTATGAGTTTATTGAATTTAATAAATCTTCAAATGAAAATTTAATTTCTCTGGAATAGGTCTGGAAATTCTTTTTAAAAAAATGGAGTAAAATTCTGATATTTTTAATATGAAATTAAACGACTCATGAATCTCGAATCATTAAAGTCTCTGATATTGAATCTCGAGCCATAAAAGTCTTTGAAATATTGAAATGCTAAGTATGATAAACTAGCTCAAGAGAATTATAGATATCATTCCTTAAATTCATTGATTTTGAGATAGATGAATTTTGTTTACATGTTTATTAGTTATTATTACTTATAAGTTAACTTGATTTTATAACTGTCATTGAATAGCTGACCCCATTTTGGGTTTACTACTACAAATGTTCGACTCCATAGCCTTGTAATTTTGAACCCAATCCACAAGACAACGAAACTCCTGGATCAAGTTTTTGGGAGACATTTTGCCTTAGAGAAGATTGATTTTTTTATGGAACTAACCCGCATCTGCGTTACATGGAGAGGAAAACCAGGAAAACCTTCCATGGTTAGACTGACAGCAAGGAACTCTAACCCATGATCCGTCTACCACTGAGGATATTTTAAATCAGCAGTGTGGTTGGTGCGAGCTGGTAGTGAAATTCATATCGACCAGTCGCTGGGATTCGAACCCGGTTCACCTCATTAGAAGGCGAACGCTCTATCCCCTGAGCCATCACGGCTCACTTATTGAGTATAGATCATTGCTTAGCAACAGTATGTAAAAAGTAAATGAATAACATGAAGTCGTCCTACATAAAAAAGTAATGGAATGTTATGTAGTCGCCTTATATACTCTGTCATATTGACTTTTTATACTTATGTTAAGTTAACCATAATATATATATATATATATATATATATTCATGAGATATTTGNTATATATATATACATATATTTGGCGAAGCTTTAGAACTGTTTTTTACTCTGCTTAAAAAGTATCTTGTTGACAATTGAATTGTAATGCATGTTGAAACTTTTTAATCACAACCGCAAATAAAAAAATAATCATAGACTATAAATCTTTAATTAAGAAAAGGAAGGAAAAGAAACACCATGTTAAGTGGTTGTATGGTCGTAATAGTAGTCTTAAATAGGCATCGGACGAGTACTTCAGAAAATAGAGTTACGCATGAGAACTATCTCCAAGGGCCCTAACGCCAAAGTCCTTTCGCCGAAAAAATATTACCTTCCACGGCACAAGACAGCTTTTCTCTTTCCCCGATTCTCTGAAAAATTACGAAATAATGTTGAGCTCTTAAATACATTTAAAATGGCCGTTGTAACATAAACCATGTTAAATGACACCTGTAACACAGAAATCGTTTTAAGATGTA
Organism: Parasteatoda tepidariorum; assembly: GCF_043381705.1. Lineage (NCBI taxonomy): Eukaryota > Metazoa > Arthropoda > Arachnida > Araneae > Theridiidae > Parasteatoda > Parasteatoda tepidariorum. Next base: position 21,681,976 of record NC_092207.1, read on the forward strand.
TATGTAAGATGGCTTTCAGAAACATATAGAAGGAACACGGTTGCATTTAGTTGTTATAATATGGTGGCAATCTATATACACAACAGTTAAAATGAGGTTGTTTATGTAAACAGAGAATTAAAGTGTTTAGAGTAGGAGAGGAAAGCTTGTTGTTTCACTTTGACCTCCAGGTTGTTGTTTATTTACAAACGAATTTATATTTTACGGTGTATTATTTTTATTTAAAAAAAAATAAGTGTCTGTTTCTATTGGAGTTTTGGTTTGTTATTGTAAGATGAGCCTGAATTTTCTTTAAAATACTTATTTCCATATAACAGATAGAAAATTCAAATAAATAAAATATTAGACCAGACTGTAAAATCTATCTTCTTCCTTCTACTTTCTTAATTTATTCATTAGTAAATAATTATTGTTCTGTTGATGCATTTGCTTGCTATGGTTGTAAAAAAGAATTCACGAAAGAAAAAAAGTTCTGATAAAATTACCGGACTTTATGGCAATGACATATCTGGTAAAAAGAACCATAATTTTGGTAATAAAAACCGAAATATACGGTATTTAAAACATGTAATGGGTGATTTTTCCATTTGTATGGTAACGGTTTATTGGAAATTCTGGTTTTGAAAATTATAGTTTTATTGCCACACATTTATTAAAAATACAAAACTAAAACACAAATTTAACTGCGTAAATAATTTTTCTGCCACGCTCTAAGGTATCATGATAAATTGACTGAATTGTACCACAGTTATCAAATTTTATTACACATTACGAAATTATATTTTATTGTTATTTTTCCAAAATCTTTACCGAGATTTTTGGTGTTCCCATAGAGCCAAAGTATATTTTACCAAATTCTGGCTTCTCTACTCATACTTTTTTCAAAATGTACAGTTTTGAAGTTTCAAATAATTTAGTTTTTTAAATTTGTAAATATTACAGATTACCACTTGAAATTTAACTTCCTTTCTTAAATTTATTGCTGACGCTAATTCTTTCGTGACAATATGCTGAAAGAATTGTATATTTTAAAAAGCGAGAAAGAAGAAGGAAATTTGCATTAAATCGAAACTTTAAATTCTTAACAATTAGCATGATTATTAATAATTTTGCTACATGTAATTTTTACGAAAAATAATTCCTTTGCTTAAAAGTTAAACATAGGTTTATTCTAAAGTAAATTCATCAAAATCTTTAATACTTTATTATTTTGCTAAAAATCCTTTTGTTTAATAGCAAACTTGTGGTCTTAAACTATCTTAGTTCGTTTCATGCAATAGAGAAGGAGCTAGAATGAAAATTGTTTATAAATTTATCAAAAAATTTACTAATCATAATTTCAATCATATCTAATATAATTTTTTTATTAAAATTTAAATGTTTATCTTTCTTTTGAATAATATATAAGCTACTTTGGATGCATAATTTTTCTAATCAGAGGAAGATAATTTTCAGCCACATTAGCCCCAAGGCATAAAGTAATTGTGAATGATTCATACAACTGATTATTTAATCTATTGTTAACTCAAAAAAAAAAAATTCAAAATGGAACTTAACTTAAACATACGGTCTCGAGTAAATAATACTAAAAATGCTTCTTTAATGCAATTTCATTTCAAGGTTTAATAAACATTGATATGTAATTAACGATCGAGCAATATATTATCGATTGCAAAAATCATTTTAAGGACAAGCTACAAGATTAGACGTCTCTATCGTCTATATCAGGGGTTTCCAACTTCCATGAGGCCGGGGGCCACAATTAAAAACACCAGTCAAATGGCGGGCCGCAAATTTGTCAAAATTTTACATAGGACTCTTTTATGTTTGAAGGAATATTAAATATTACTCTCAGATTTTTATCAAGTTGTTCAAAACAAAAGTACTGAATCACAAAAATTAATAAATATTTTCTTGAATAAATTTGATGGACACAAAACCTGAGAAATAAATTTTTTAGCACCGTAATAAATTTTTTAGCGCCGTTGGTATGTTAAATTTCACAGAAGCGAAAAAATTAGTTTTTTTAACGAAAAAAAAGTATTTTAAACCCATATAGAATTTTTACGAAAATTGTCCACAAAAAAAAATGAAAACTAATATATTTTAGTTCACGAGCCAGCAGAAAAAGGCTTCGCGGGCCACCAGTTGGTAACCACTGATCTATATATATATTCAGTAGATATTATTTTATGAAGTTAAACTCGGCATTTATTTTAAAATGTGGACAAATTAATACAAATTACAGTTAAGAAGACAGTTTGCAGCGTTAATTTAATATCGACAAATTAGTTTACAGCGTTTATTTACTGTTGAGAAATCAATTTATAGTAATAATTTACTGTTGACAAATATTAAATGCAAAGTTCAGAGAAAGAGATATGAATAGAATTTCAGCAATGCAGATTTTACAAATGAAATTCTATAAAATAAATAAAATTCCATAGGTAATCAACAATTGAAAAGAATAAGAAATTAAACTATTAGTATTATACTTTCCACAAAACTCATCTAATATAAAAAATAAATTCCCCAATTCGTAATGTGTTTTTATCACAAAAGTAAGTGATGTGTTAGTGGCATATATATATATATATANAAATAGAACCAATATGATAAAGATGTTTAATTGTTGAAATTCAAAAAGTTCAACGTAAAAACATTCAAACCAGGAAATTCTTGGCAATTTTCTTATATACGAAAATATAAAATGAGAAATAGCAAGGACGTCCATATTAGAAAATAGAACCAATATGATAAAGATGTTTAATTGTTGAAATTCAAAAAGTTCAACGTAAAAACATTCAAACCAGGAAATTCTTGGCAATTTTCTTATATACGAAAATATAAAATGAGAAATAGCAAGGACGTCCATATTAGAAAATAGAACCAATATGATAAAGATGTTTAATTGTTGAAATTCAAAAAGTTCAACGTAAAAACATTCAAACCAGGAAATTCTTGGCAATTTTCTTATATACGAAAATATAAAATGAGAAATAGCAAGGACGTCCATATTAGAAAATAGAACCAATATGATAAAGATGTTTAATTGTTGAAATTCAAAAAGTTCAACGTAAAAACATTCAAACCAGGAAATTCTTGGCAATTTTCTTATATACGAAAATATAAAATGAGAAATAGCAAGGACGTCCATATTAGAAAATAGAACCAATATGATAAAGATGTTTAATTGTTGAAATTCAAAAAGTTCAACGTAAAAACATTCAAACCAGGAAATTCTTGGCAATTTTCTTATATACGAAAATATAAAATGAGAAATAGCAAGGACGTCCATATTAGAAAATAGAACCAATATGATAAAGATGTTTAATTGTTGAAATTCAAAAAGTTCAACGTAAAAACATTCAAACCAGGAAATTCTTGGCAATTTTCTTATATACGAAAATATAAAATGAGAAATAGCAAGGACGTCCATATTAGAAAATAGAACCAATATGATAAAGATGTTTAATTGTTGAAATTCAAAAAGTTCAACGTAAAAACATTCAAACCAGGAAATTCTTGGCAATTTTCTTATATACGAAAATATAAAATGAGAAATAGCAAGGACGTCCATATTAGAAAATAGAACCAATATGATAAAGATGTTTAATTGTTGAAATTCAAAAAGTTCAACGTAAAAACATTCAAACCAGGAAATTCTTGGCAATTTTCTTATATACGAAAATATAAAATGAGAAATAGCAAGGACGTCCATATTAGAAAATAGAACCAATATGATAAAGATGTTTAATTGTTGAAATTCAAAAAGTTCAACGTAAAAACATTCAAACCAGGAAATTCTTGGCAATTTTCTTATATACGAAAATATAAAATGAAAAATACCAAGGACGTCCATATTAGAAAATAGAACCAATAGGAATAAGATGTTCAAATGTTGAAATTCAGAAAGTTCAACGTAAAAATATTCAAACCAGGAAATTCTTGGCAATTTTCTTATATACGCGACAACGCCCAACGCCCTTTTTTAATTTATGACTTTCTTTTTAATTTTAATAACTTTATTAAATTATTAGGACGTATTTCTTGCATTATTTCAATTCCTTCTAACCACTACACATTTACTTAAAATCTTTGGCAGAATTAAAAAAAATATCTATACTTTGTCCAGAAGAGCGCTACTTTTTGAATTTGCACTTAGTTTTAATCCAACCAGTATTGTATAAAGAAATATTTGTAAGTAATAAAAAGAAATTTATTCTGTATTTCAACTAAATGTTTTAAACAATTTGGTGTTGTATAAAATAATGTTTTGATTCTATGCAATTTCAATGAAAAACATTAATTATATTGATCTCTGGAATAAGCAGATAAGGATGGAAAATTATTCAACCCGATGAATGACGGATTATTAATTATTCTGTTGCCAAATACGTCGATAATTGGCTCAGTCAAATATTTAGCGAAATACAGAGCAAAAAATTAATAAGTAGTAATTTTAGACACATTTTTGAATTTATTTAAACTGATCAGTCTCTAACTATTGATTACTTATTATTTATTAACGACATAAGATTTTCATTTTGTTTCAATGAAATAGTCCTGTTTTAATTATTTAATTTATTAGCAAAAAATATTCATCCTATGTACAGAATTATTTCACCATTTTAAGAGGTCGCAGTGAATTTCTGTGTTTTCACCGTTTCAGAAAATGGTTTCATTTTTTGTAATATAATGAAAAATAATTTTTAAATAAATAATAATGTTTTGGAATTCAAGCTATAATCAAAAATAAAAAACTCGATTCTTGTCCTTCAATCAAAATAAATATTTAAAAATGGGAATGAATCAAGTATTCGAACAATGTATTCGTAATGGATATTCCCTGGCCTTGTTAAGTTTCGACAAGATATGAAATAGGAAATAGAAACTTTAAACGTTTGTCTTGACTCTCTGAAACATATTGGGATTTTTGTCTTCCCACTCAAAGGTAAAAGCTCTTCGCAATGTCCTTTAAAGATCTTGGCTGTCATCAATAAATCCTTGGACTTGAATCATGGTTATAAGGTATGCAATTTATCTTGAAGGTAATTGAACATGTTTGTCATGTCTGTCAAATATTTTGAATAATTTGGCAGATTGTTTACTTTCATTTTTATGACGTCTTAGCTTGAGGATAATGACAGAATGTTCGACAGTATTAATATTCTCTGCTAAAGTCAAAAGACAGATCACAATAATTTAATATCACTATTTCGGAATTTACCTTCATACAAATGTATGCTCTGTGAATGCGATGATTTCGGTGATTATGTATTTACCGATTATTGTATATTAGGCAAATGTGATTAGTTTCTTGGTACATCAATAGACAGGGAGAGTTTTACTCAATTCTCGTGGTATCAACTTCAAATGATTTGAGGGGGCTTCAGCTTCTCTAACAATTTTCAATAGTGCCCTCCTGCAAAATTCAGAACTATTATAAGCAGTTCTGTTCTCGGAACGGGCAAGGTTGACCATCACCTCCTAGAACTATGCTAGGAGGTTTTAGGAGAACAGTTCTTGGAGGTGATGGGTTGACTCAACTTTTCATCCCTTCAGAGGGTCGATAAAATAAGTACCAAAAACAGTGTTTGGGGACTAAACACTGGGGTTTCGGCGTTCGACTGACCACTCCCGAGCTTAAGGTCAGAATATAGAGATGGTTACAGTAGGCCATGACCGGTTGGGCCACTTAGTTTTAAAATATTTTAAAAGTTTCAAGAAAATCTGATTTCGTGAAGATAATGTAGATAATGAATATAACATTAAAAAAATCAAAAGCTATATATATATATA
>NC_092207.1:21687863-21692730 GCF_043381705.1 Parasteatoda tepidariorum
TATATATATATAGCATAATAAATCAATACAAAAGAAAAAAAAGGAAAATTAAAAAACAGGAAAAAAATTGAGAAAAACAATAAGTTTTATTTACTGCGCATAAGCTGCAAGTAAATAGAACTCATAAATATATAATGTATTGATAGAATGTTAGAAAGCACTCCTTTTTGCGGATATAATCGTGTGAGCTGATAAAAGGATTATATCTTTTATTTTCCGGATTTTTATTAATTTTTTCTTCTTCCTTTTATTCGAATTTTTTCTTTCTTTCAGGTTTCTTGTTATTTTTATTTTTATTATTATTTCCCCCTTTTTTTTCATTGTTCTGTAATGTTTTCCATGTTTTCTCTACATTTTGAACTTTTATATATATATATATATATATATATATTCTAAAAGTTCAAAATATATATATTTTGAACTTTTAGAACTTATAACTTAATGCTTAACAACTTATCAATAATCTTGTCAAGTAGAAAAATAATCTTACATATATCTTTCAAAATCCTCATTTGAGCGAAACAGCATGCTTCCTTAAATACGATTAAGATGTAATGATAAATAATGTGCCGAATTTCTTTGTTATGCAAGATCTTCGGAATATTTTTTTTTTCGTTCTACATTCCATTTTGTAACAGTTTGACAATTGTCGAAGGTCGCGATCTTGAAGAACGGTTTTGTTCTGATTGAATTCCTGAGGCTCTAATTGGGGGATCACGGGCTGATGCTTTTAGACAGAATAGGGGGATTCCAGACAGATTACATTTGTAAACCGCCACAAAAAATATCGAACAAACGAATGGAAAAAAAAAAGATTTCTTACACAATAGTGATTGCGTAGCTTGTGCAAGATGGAAAATTTAGAGAGGAAAAAAATGGATTTTAAAAAAAAGTTGTGTTGACAGATGAAGAAATTTAGTTTGAACGAAACTTAGATTTCATGAAAAAAAAACTTTAAAACTGAAAATTAGGGCAATATGAAACATGGTGTTGATTTGTTAACGTTTAACTATTTTAGAGCTATTTCTCTCAATTGTATGCACAAAAATAATCTTTCAGTTAGTGGTGTTCTAATTTTAAAAAAACAATGAGGAATTTTTGATAAATTGTTTATCGCAATAATAATTCTCAAGAATAAAATAATTACGCATTTAAGTTATTCGTATAATACAGAAAAATTTGCTGAAAAATAACTTTTTAAAAGTTTCAAAATCAGATCCTCTTTCAAAGTGGTAGTCTCGGCCATATGCCTTCCAAGTATTCTCCTAAATTAGTCCTTTGATAGACTATCTACCAAATTAATAACTTGAATATTAAGGTTTTAAAGTAGTCTGAATTTGTTACGATGTGTCTCTTCCGGCGTATACTGTCCTTCTAAGGTACTACTGGTCAATTTCAGCCATAATTTTTAGTATGGAAATGAAATTAATGAAAGATGTTATGACTGAGGGACGAGTTAAGAGGATTTTATAGCAATATTAAATAGGCAAAGATTCTTGATTGTGAAAATGAAATTCGAAGTGTTGCAGAAGCAAATTTATAAGTGGAAAATTCTAAAAATCCCGGCATTTTATAAGCTTTTTTTTGAAAATAACATGTTGAACTGTTATGGAAACAGAATTGTAAACCCAAGTTAGGTTTTTCTATTTAATTTAAATCATGCTAAATTAAATAAAAAATATTTATAAAGAGTTTGTTAAATGATTTCTTCAAAGTTGCGTCGTTCTTTTGTAAAGAAAAAGGTGTCAAGATGTATGCCCTTAGTGTGTGGCTTTGGTATTTCATGCCAAATATGGCTGTGGCTATAGCAGAAACGATGCAGAACATTCATTTTTTATCAGCCTTTAGAAGAACAAATAAAATTACAGTACTTAAAAAAACACATAAATAAATGCATTTTATTTTCTAAAGTAACAACGTTTAAGAATGTCGAATTCATTAAGTATACTACGATGTCGGAATTGAAGAGCATTTCGAAAAATAACTTTCAAAATTGTTTCAGAAACGTTTACATCCGACGAAGAACTGTATTACATCAGAGTAGTATACATATTGATACATTATACATTAAAAAAGTAATTATAGTACATTTAAAAAAAGTCGTATTTTCAAAAATTCGACTTCTTAGAAACTATTCAACCGATTTCGCTTGAATCTTCTATTTTTTCATGTAAAATTACATTCTTTAAAATGACGCTAAAAATTGCGTACCTTACAATTCAAAAGTTTTTCGTCTGCAATTAAATAAAATGATAAAAAAAAAATATTTGCTAAAAGTTATTTTTTGCGTGGAATTATCTTTCTATAAATGAATTTTATGCTATGCTTCTTATTTTCTTATCAATGGAGAAGCAATTTTTTGTAGTGACAGTAGATTTTTTGCTCATTTTCGATTTTAGAAAAATAATAACATTGAAAATGTATCGCGAAATTATTGGGGTGCTACATGCCTCCATAATTTTTGCCCCATGTTATCTGCCCCATATAATTCTGCAATAGTAACGCCCTTCTATCTCTGTCCACCACACCTATGCGTAGCTAAAAGTGTACAAAAATCAAAGTTATAATCCACTATGTTAAGGTAGAAAAAGTTTAAAAACGGGTTATTTCTCCTTCGTTTTGTTATTCAAGTGCAAAATGCTTGAGTTTAGTTTTCGATTTAACCTTTTGATTTTTTTTTCGGCAATTAAATATTGTACAAAATTTTAACATTATCACTAACACCTTGGAAAATATCAAAACCCTTTTGATTGCCAGAGTAAACTGAAATCGATTACTCAAACACCTCCATGCTTTTTCGGGCAAGCTTTTTCACCTCATTGCAAGCTCATTAGCGAATTAAATGATTTCGTAATCATTTTTATTTCCTCTTTCTTAAATATAGCTTTGCCCCCTCTCTTGAAGGCATCCCTTGTTGATTGAATAAATTAATTAATTGGAACTGCAAATCACACTTGGAACTGCTTTGAAACCACAAAAATTGCGCCTTAGTTCGTGAAAATCTTATTACACATATTTATATACGTATTTTATTTTGTATATTCATATTTTTTGTCACGTAAGATACAAAAAATTAATGTTGTCTTTCATTTAGTATATTGGAAGAAACTATTTCATATTCTTCAGCGTAAAATAAAAGTTACTTTTGGTGCTGCCATCTATTTAAAAAACTTTTAACGAAATACTAACCCTATACTCAAGGTAACACAATTATGTTTTGTTTGTTAGAAGTTATAAGTTTTATAATTTTATAAAACATGTTAATGAACCATGGAGTGTGTCTTTCAGGGAAAATGAAACTTTAAATAATTTAATTATGTTATTTACAAAAATGAAGTTTTTATTATTTTAAAAGTTATTTATCAAAAAATCTAAAATTTTTTAAATCTTAACAAAAAAAAAGTTTAATTTGTTAGCATTATATATATTAAATTCTAGAATTAAAATAATTTCAAATTCACAAGTTTTTAAAAATTTTTAAAATAATTTCATTAAAATTTTTTTCCTTCTAATTTTCACAATTTTAAGTTTGTATCAAAAATTATTCAAAAACATCTTGTAGAATTAAACATTTTACCTAATCTAAACAAAGGGAAGCAATCAAAATAATATTTAATAATGTTGTCTCGAGAACTATTAGGGAGTTTAAAAATATAAATTTCGTACGAAAATATTCTTACACAGCTTAACACTTTATGTTAAATTTTTTCAATTAACCATCAATTTTAAACAATACTAAAAGTGATAATTATCGTTGATTTAGAGCTTAAAAAATTATTCGGAATAGAATCGGTTAGTTGACTGAAAATCACGAAAATTTAAGTATGCTTTGTGGCAGTACCGTCTTCACAAATGGACACATCCAGGAAGTGCCCGGGGGATCTGGGCACTCAAAGAGTCCCCCAGAATCCTACTTTTTATGAATTATATTAAAAAAAATCTAAGAATAAGCAATATTGTCTTACATGTTTTAAAAATAAATATATTCTATTCTATAAAGTGTTCATTTTGTTTTTCATTTTAAAAATAGTGATTGATTATAATGCAAACACCTATAATTTGAATAGTATATCAGAAGAAAAACTTATAAAGTCAACAAAAACACATTTTTTTTTACGTTTCAATGAAGTTTTTAGGTTCTAACTCTCACTTCCTCTTCAATTTGCATCTGCAGGGTTCATGCGTACCAGGAAAGGAATAAAATGTGGCACTAATGCTAAAATAGACTTTTTTTATGATACTAGTTTTTAATTTTTTCATGATGTGTACGAACCCTGTACTGCGTCTTTTTGCTTCGATTATCCTCGCTTCAAAAACAGCAGGAGTTCTAGGGTTTCCCTTTGCCAAGGGAACACAGCTATAAAATATACTAGTTCCAGAGGCTATTTATATATGAAAATCAATAAATTAAGAAGTGCGACTCCATTGATAGTTTTTTGAAGATAGATTTTGAAGATTTCGTCCGGGAACGTTATCCATCTAAATTCAATGGATGAAGGTTTAGATAGAAACGGGGCAAGAAAAGGGTATGTCGATCACTGATTGGCCAGGCATATGATTTAAAACTAGACAGTAGCAAAAGAGAAATTATAGCTTTTTTATTTTGTGATTTTTTATTTATTTCTCAAATTGTCTTTTGGAAAAAAGTATATATATATATATATATATATATATATATACAAATTAACATGAAAAACATGAATAAAATAAAAATAAAAAACTAAATGGTAGAGAAACAAGAATGGTATAAGCAAATAGTCGTTGTCAAGACACATCTAATTGCCATAAATAATGCGATATTTCTGAATAAAGAATAATTATCCTAAGATAAAAATTATTCTTTATATGTGTCGATATCGCAAAAAAC
>NC_092207.1:21693251-21698022 GCF_043381705.1 Parasteatoda tepidariorum
TTATTATTATTATTAATAATAATAATAATAATAATATATATATATATATATATATATATTTCATGACTCTAAGCACCTTATTTTAATGCAGAGTTCAGTTGGCTGGTTTAAACCAAACAATTTTTTCAAAAATCATTTTATTAATTTAGAAAAAATAAATCTTCTTCCAATTTTGCTTAATTACTGAAGCATTAATTTAAACAAATATATATACATATTTAATTTTAAAATATTTAGAAATCATTGCGTTCCTGAAAAAATATCTTTGTAAAATAAACAAATATGAGCAAGTTTTATGTTAAGTTATAATGTCTTTAAAAATGCTTGACCGTCACCTACTCTGTTTAGTATTTAAAATTAGTCAAATTAAGTAATAATTGAAAGAAAGCGTTTAGAATTACATAGCACTATTTAGTAGTCACTTTTAAATTGATTATGTCTGATGTGCATTGAAAGATATTTTATTTACATTTATATTTTTATTTAATTTAATTATTTTCATTAGCTTCCATGGTTTTGAAAATTATTTATTTTTTGAGGGTTGCAACTGCTTAGACTTCTATTTTTTAAAACAAATATGAATAGTTTAAAAATGCTTTATTTTATGTATGTGAAGTTTTTTAGTTGGATTTTATACAGTATGGTATCTTATAGGGGACCAAAACATTTCTGTGCTCGGGGGCCCCTGCATGCTATTAAAACGGCCCGGCCTTGTTTAAAAAAAAAAAATGTCTGGGATGAGAAATTTTTTTTATATCGGTTTTTCATCTTATTAATTTCGTTGAGTCTGATTGTACTATCTGATGTGGCAAACAATTTAAAATATTTTAAATTTTTTGCACTACGATCTTTCGAAACAGCTTCATATGAAAGAATGAGCATCATTTCTTCCTGGGACAAATATATATCACTAAGATATATCTCAAACAATTTTTAGTCTAAAACATGCACATTTTAAAACATAGATGGCGCTATCATAGCTGCTTAAAAGTATGTCTTGAGAGAGGTTGAAATTTTAAAATGTTATCCTTTATAGAGTTGTAGAAAAGGGATACTTATTTTGTATTTCCTTGACAAGTTTAATTTATTTAATAGAGTAAAAAAGAAATCAATGATATAAAAATTCAAAAAATCATCAAATACTTAGCTACTTTAATATATTCGAAGAACTAAAATTTGCCGTTAAATTTATTAAATTAACCACATTGCTGAAGTTGGAATCAATATTTTTTGCATTGCATTTCTATCGATATTTTGTGTTGATGTGCTAAGTTGTAAAGTATATTTTGTATTAAATTTTTCTTATTCATCGTAAATGCAAAAAATTAATAAAAACCTATATTTATTCTAAAAATACTGCAAAATTTTATTGATATAATTATAGATAACGATTTAATAAAAATTATTTACAAACGATTTATCTTAATTTTATATTTTTAGAATGTGACATATGGTAGGTTGGTAGTTTATTTACGTCGCACAAGAGCTGCACAATTGGCTATTGGCGACGATCTAGGAAACATCCCTGAGGATGATCCTGTCGCAATTTTGATCTTCTGCAGAGAGGATGGCGCCCCTGCTTTTGTAGCCCAATGACGTGCGCGTGAAGTTGAGCACTTCACGGTAGGACAGCTTAACGAGGATCGAAACCGCGTCGGTCCCTACGCAAGCTGATCATAGAGGTTACCCACCCGCTTACTGACGGCAGCCAGTGATGCTCAACTTCGGTGTTCAACGAGTGTGACATATACGTATATTTATTTATTACAGAATTTTGATCCTTTGTATTGACATATTATGCAAATTTTTCAAGTAATTTAAATACTTTATCTTTTTGACCATAAAACCATTTATATATATATATAAATAGAAAGAGATAGTTTCTTTAAGCCCATAAATTTATGAGTAAGAAATTCTTAGACTGACCAAATATATCAAGTGGGATAAAATCTTTCATTAGAAGAATAAGGTTGTTTGAATACTAATGGTGAAATTATAAGTTCAGAGTATTGCCTTTTTTTATCGACATGTGCAGTATGAGTTAGGTGCATATGTTTACTATTAATTTTTGTCTGAAATATGCAAAGTTAAGAACATAAATGGTTCTATCACTGCTAATTATTAAATATTTTTGGAATAAAGATTAAAATGCTTTCTTAAAGATGAAAGTGTTGAAATAAGAAATACTTATTTCATGTTTCTATGTCAAGTGTAATTTATTTAATGTTGATTTTTGCACTGCAATATTCATTTGGAACCAGGACACTTTTTATAAAACGAACATTTTATTTTCCAAAAATGTTTATAAATCTCTCGAGATATCTAAAAAATTATTTAGTTTGTGTATTTTAGTAAAGTGTGAGTTTGAAATGCACACTTTGCTAAAACGATTATTTCGTTTTCATTGCAGTAGCTATGAAAGCCAATTTTTCTGTAGAACGAGTTTTTATAACTTTTTTTTTTTGAATTTTTCTACTTATTTCGTTATTTTAAAATAACACTGTTGACCGATGCAAACGTCTGTTCGTATGTAGCAAATTTGAAGTACACATACAATGAAGCTAGGGATGAGAAATTGAAATTTTTTACCCTCATTTGAAGTAGCATTCTAACTTATTAGATAATTTTGTTGCATCTTCATCGCGGCATAAGAAAGTTGTTTTAATACCTTTTGAGATTGCAAACATGTTTTATTGTTGATATTTGGTGAAAGAAAACACTTATGCAAATTTCATTTTAGTAGAAATTACTCGCTAAGAATTTCAATATATTTAAACTATATAGGAGTCGTATTGGTTGCTATACCCAGCGCCCCCTTTGGTCTTTATTAAATACTTTTAAACATAGAAAGAGAAGATTGTTAATAATATGAGAATCACACTTTTAAAAATTTCAAATTTAAAAGTAAAAATTACCCGTATTTCTATATCGTAAGGTATTTCTCTTTTAAAGTATTTAAAGACTATAATCTTAAACCGGAAAAATTGCGCGATTTTATAATACATCCTCTGTATCAAACGGTCAATCACGTGGTAATAATCAACAAATCGATATTAAGAACGCCGAGACTAAGGAAGCAACGAGCATGTCAAGGATCTTATGAATTATTCTTTATTATTGTGTCAGATTTGTTTTTATTTGAATTTCCCTCTTATTAATAATGCAAAGTATTTTTCAATTTCGTGCAATTCACAAACTATTACTATGAAATAATTTAATGCTAAAAATGTTAATTTTATTTAGTAATTAAATTTTGAAATTAAAAAAAGTATATCAAAAGCAATTCTGAAAAGGCATGGATTTTACGGGACCCTAAAAATTCAGTCATAATTCGGTCTTAGCGCCCCACAAAACCACGAAAAACTATTTCGAAATATGTAACATGCAATAAGAAATATTTCTTAATATATGTACTATTTATTGCATAATAACATGCAACATACAGATTTTGTTACAAATACACATATTGTTGCGTTATCAGGTTTAACATAATTACTGAAACAAAATAATTTGCTCTTGCCAATAATATCGACTAGGAAGAATGTAAGTAGAACGAATCAAAAACAAAATGTAAGAAACTTTTTATTTATAAAATATAAATCTTACAAAATTTATTAGTACATAAATAGCCAGTAAAATGATTATAGATACAAATATAAAATTTAAATACCACAACGTTTAACGTTCATAACATATATAATATTAGATAATTTCTCTGGATTTGAGTGAAAACAACGATTTTATCAATGATTAATAGATGATGATGAGTGAAATGTCAGTTTTTATGAATGAACTTAATAATTTCCCTTGTAGTTCAACAGGTCTGGAATATTACAGAAATATTGCAAACAACCAGGATTCTTGATGTTCATCGTATCTGGAATTTGATTGGTTGAAATTATCCTCCTCACTACGCTTTCCATCCTCTTGTTATTAAGATTATACTAAAAAATAAAATAAATAAATACTATACAGTTTTCAAAATTTAACTTTACCAGAAAAATAATCAATCCTAAAAGTAACTAAATTAGTGGTTCAATTAAAGTTTTATTGGATAAACGAACAATGCGTAGTAGAAAGAAAGAACTTACTCGTTCGTAAAATGAAATTGAAGATTAATTACGTTTAACAGAAGGAAAAAATTTCTTAAATGGTGTTTTTTGGTTAATGAATAATGGAAATTTAAAGATAAAAATGCAAACATTATGTTCTGAATTACAGTTTTATATTTTTTAATATGATTTTAGCAAAACTGTTACCAACTACCAAACCTTAAGGTATCGAGTGAAATTTTTTAGATGACATCGTGGTACTTAATGAGTAACATCGTGATACTTCTTGTTAGTGGGTACCATATAGGTGGATCAACGTCACCCCAACAACATAAGAGAGACAGATAGAACAGTGAGAGACAGATAGAACAGTGAGAGACAGATAGAACAGTGAGAGAAAGATTACATCCATGCCCGAAGCGGGATTCAAACCCAGGATCTTTCTGACGTGAGGTCAGCTTCGTGACCACCTAACAGCACCGGTAGTCGTATAAACTAAAAAGTTGTAGTGCTTAAATATTTCGCAAAAGGAAACAATTTAACTTTATTGAGCAATAAAAAAAGATAAAAGCAAAATAAATTTTAATGCTTATTTTCACTTGTTGGAATTGTTAATTTTTATAAGCCCATGATCAACACACCTTGATTGAACAGATGTGATGATTATTAAATATTATTATATTTTATGTATATATAAAATTTATATTTTATATATATTT
>NC_092207.1:21698388-21744068 GCF_043381705.1 Parasteatoda tepidariorum
TATATATATATATATAATCAGTAATAATGCAGTCTATTTACTTCATGAACATGAAAGTTTGCAGACATTATCAGCCCCCACTACTGATTTTTGTTGCTACATTTGTGGAAAAAAAATCATTTATGTTTTTTATACGAATCAAAATACTATTAAAATTAAGAACTATTAATAATTTATATTTTTATTTAAAATTTAGATTTAATCCAGATGTAAAAAGAATAAATCTACAAAATTTAAGAGCATTATTTCCGATAATGCCCGACACCATTTGGTATAGTTATATGATCATTGCGCTTACTGGAATGTCCGGAGTTTCCAAGATGACTTCCGGTACGTAGTCCACCCATAACTCCCTGTCGATTGTGTCGGCTATCTTTTTCTTTAACTGAGGCGTGAAAGTATGACCTTTCTTCAGCTTCACAAACAGAACTGCCCTTGTGTCTCCGTCTGTTCCATCTTGACCTACGCAGATGTAATCTTGCAGCTCTTCCATCTGATGGACTGAAATTAAACAAAAGCTACATGAAGGAACAGAACTCAAAAAGAAAGCAAATGCAAATTATTAGCTTGGTGAATAAGCTAACTTAACTCCTCCTCTCCTGTATGTAAGATGCACAATTCATGAAAATCAATATAAAGTTGTACCGTATTACGCGCATTTTGAATCATAACATCATACATATTTGCTTCAATTTGAATAAACTCCACCTTAAAATATTGAATTTTCCACGAGAGTAGTGATATAATATCGATTTTGTATTTTGCTCACATTTTAAACATTCCTCATATTTTTAAACCTATCCAGAAATTTTTCTCATATATTATAATTGGCGTTAAACAGTCGATCCAAATCTGAGTCAGCTACTATAAATGTTCAACTTAGTAGCCTTGTAATTTTGAACCCAATTCAGAATATAAGGGAACTCCTGGATCAAGTATTGAGAAAAACTATTCCTCGTGGAGGACTTTTCGATGGAACTAACCTGAATTTGTCTTACATGGAAAGGAAAACTACGAAAACCTCCTTAGGTAATAGAACCTGAAGGTAATTGGATGGCAAGGGGATTCTAACTCATACTTCAAGGAGGTTCTAACCCATAATCAACCACTGAGAATATGTCTACCTCTGAGAAACAGAACTCGTATCAACCATTCGGCGTTGGAATTCAAACCCGGTTCATCTCGTTGAGTGGCGAGCGCTCTATCACTTGAGCCACCGTGGTGGCGCAAGAAAAAAAGGAAAATAAATGAAAATATAAACACAGTGCATGGTATATAAACATGATGTAACAAATTTTGAATTTCTGCTATACAAGGAACACCTATGGCAATTACCTTCATACAAAGTTGAAGTTGGAATTTTTCAAGTGTGTCGCGGTAGCAAATTTTTTGTTATACAAATACTTGAAGAGCTATTATGCCCAACAAATGAAAACATTAATAAAATAAAGAAAATTTAATATTAAGAACATTGCTTTAAGTCGTTATTTTTTATGATCCTAATACATTATAAGACGAACTACAATCTTGTTTTAAGAGGACGCTATGGTTAGAAGAAAGGCCATTTAAATAAACTTTTTCAATCAAAAAAAAATTTTTTTTTTGTAGCTTTTACGCGTACTTATACAATGGGGGTCACACGTGGTAAAAAATTTATGAAAGAATGTTTTTTTTTAAATTTTATTTTATTTATGGATACTGTCAGTTATAAATACAAATTTATGTTTACATTTAAGATACACATGATTACATTACACAGGAATACTCTTACTTGCAAAATAGATGTCTCCGGAACCGAATCGCTCTCCATGTTGTTTCAAAGTATCATCGCTGCAAAAAAATACAAACAAATAAATCCTTTTTTTTAAACAAACGTTGTAAAAAGTGTTTTTTTTTTGTTGAAAAAAAACTAGTATATTTATTTATAGCAAGGTGGTTTTGCTCTTTAATATTTTTAATGAAATCACTGTATAATTTAATTTTCTCAATCATTCTTTAAAAACATTAAAACATACAGGTGAAATTCAGACTATATATTTATAGTATTATAGATGAAATTTTGTAGAATTATTTCATATAATAGCCAAAATAACTAACACAAGTTACAAATCTACTGCTATAAATTTTTGGTATAGGGTGTTCAAAAACATTATTTTCTGTTAGTAATTTATTATCGGTCCCTCAAAAGTCTAAAAACTTTAAACTTCATTGATATGTATGAGAATAGTATTTTTTGAGAAATGTGAGAAAATTTATTTGTATAGAAGTGTTTCCATTGTTTTATCCACCTCTTGTGCATCTCGTATTAATATACATAATGGTTCTAAAGTGTTTAAATGAGAATAAAATGAAAAAAACAAGCAAAATAGAACAGGATTAAACCTTCTTCCGATCACAACTATTCCATGCGTTTTAGGATTTATCCAACATTCGTCGTTTTGAGACCACACACCTGAAAGACAATATTTTCTTTCTTTATAAAATGCATGTTTTTTTTTATATGAAATATAAATTATAATTCTATAAAAACTTTCTTTTTGAAATTTTTATCAAGATTTTTAATACTGATCGCAAAATACTGTAATGATATCATACATAATTGTTTTGAATAATCAAAATGGTACGTCTTATTAGGTTAACAAGAGAGGCTTTGATATTTTTGAATTAAATGAAAACGCATTTCGAAACAAATGTGTAACAAATAAGACAAATAATGCATTTCATAAGAATAAAGTAGGCACGTTTTGAAAATAAATTATATTTTCGTAAAATAAATTACACATCTACTTAATAATTTCTTTTAATTTAAAATGATTATACATTTGACTGATTTGGATATAGCGTTAAATGGAACGAGGTTTGGATGCAGTACTATTGCTCCAAATTAAAATAAGATTAAAAATTTACGATAACGAAAATATATGTTCTGAATTAAACCTGACGCCATACAAAGAAAAAACATTAACTGCCCTATAAATTACTTAATAAACTGTTACATAAATTTCGTATGGAAAAAAAATACAATACCATAGATTTGCATATACATTATCTGTATTCACATGTTATCGTATGTAAGGTGTTTTAAATAACGTGTCTCCTGAAGTTCGCTCAAGAATTGAGTTTTGCACTCTTTCTGCTGTAAAATGTTGTCAACATAGGAAAAGAGACATCGGGTTTGCAGTTTAGATTTGTAGTGTAACTACCAGTACAGTATTACAATTACAATTCATTAGTATATAAGACGTTAACTCGATTCTTTCTTGGGGTATCTTTTGACAGATAAAGGTTGACAACTTCGGCAATCTAGCCTCACATTGGTGACCCGGACGTTATCTAAACATGCCTATGTTGATTACAACGCCCACGTTGATTTGAGCACGTCTACTTAGATGGATAGCTTACACTGAACTAAGGCTCCTATACTATCAGAGCTGACCTATCAAGCAATCTTGGAACAAAAAAGTTCGCAAGTTAACGTTATGTTAGTATTGTGCTTATGTTAGCTCTTTGGAGCAAAAATAGATGATGAGCCGGCCTGTTTAATTCAGGGGCTCTACACTGAACAATTGAGCGCTAACCCCTGATTGGTCAATTTGCGAGTTAGATAGCATACGTCATCGAAAGCTCAGCTTGAGCGACGATTGACGTCCGAATCAACTGCAGTTGGATTACAACGTTAACGACAGTAGCAATGGCGGACATCATCCAACAGAGCATTGAAATCAGCCAAGATTTTGATTTTAACATTACGCATGGCTTCTTCTTCCTCTTCATTTAACTAAGCTATAACGTGCTTTTTCTTGGATAAAGTCATTATTTGTTCTCTAAAGCACTGGTCGACAATAACAAAATCAATACCAATTCAACATTATTAACGCATGCGCAATGCGAGATAATGTCTGCGTTGGACCGACTGCTCACGCTGAGCTAACAAAACAGTATTATGTTGGCGTCAGTGGTACGTCAACTTCCCGCTGACGCCCAGAGAAGGAGCTTGTCTTAAGAAACCAGGCCTTTAGTATTAGAGATCGAATGAAGTGAGTTTTCTGGAATGTCCTTTAGAGCCTTGCTGACAGCCTCTGGAGTTTGTTAACTGGCCCAAAGTGCTTTCATGGGAATTTTCCTGGTTCCAGGACAAAAAAGTGTCTGGGAGAGCCATTTCAGGAGAGCTTTTGTCGCCTTCAAACGGTTAACTTACTTTCAATGCCATTTACAACTAGATTCACAAAAAACTGTCGACTTAATTCGTATTTGAAGATATTTTCATCTAAACATTTTTTTACCTTCATACTTAGAAAAATAGGTGTCATTCATTCTCCTGTTATCAATATCTTTCCATAGGAAAACAGGAAAAGACGGAGTTGGCGTCGCCACTACTAATTCTCCTCTCTCCCCAACGACAGATTGTCCTGAAAAAAAGAAAAAAAATGCTATTTCCAGTTTTTCGTCTAAAGTTTTGATAATACTATTTTCTGTTTCAAAATTTACTGTTGGCGTACGTGCTTATAATAATCAATTTAGGACAAGTTTTTTATCTGTTCTCTTCTAGACAATCGGAAATATTCAGGATTCGATTTCATTCTTTCAGAGTAGATTTTATACTTACATATATGGAACAGTAGTCCAATTCCTAGAATGAACACTGTTCAATTTAAAAACTCCCTAAATTCATTTTTGTTCGAAATAAACATTACAGAAGCTACAGAAATTTCATAATAAGTCTGTTAGATGGTTAAAACATCCAGCAACGGTGAAAGTATATAGATCATCTCTACCGTATGAAGGGCTATTTAACCGTAGGAGAGATCATTTTGACATTTTCTACTGTAAAATTCTCATTGGCTCAAATGTTTTGCCCTACTTACCATTAATTTCCTTCTAACCATAAAATGCCTATCAAAACTTTGTTTTGTGAGAAGATTTAACAATGATAAAAGTTTCAACAATGATTCAAGATTAGAAAGACATGTTTCAATTACCACAGGAAAAGAACAAAAAAATTGGAATTTTTACGACGAAATTTTCGTGTTTCAAAGTAATATTTCTAAAATATATGAGACAGGTTTTTATTTATTTTTATTTTTAAAAAAAAAATATGCTTCGATAATTTTGGAGTTATCGAACGAAACTAGTTATTGCTGAACAAAAATAAGAATACTTCACTGAAAATTATAAATTTTTTAACAAGAGCATTCATAAAAGAGTAATGAGTTGTTTTTGTTGAAATTACCATTGTGATCGAAGTATTTCTGCTTTTTGGTAAATTAAAAATTTTTCAAATTTATTTTTCTGAAATATATGAGTATTCTTTTTTTAAGTGTGAGTGAATCATTTTAAAATGTTTTTAATCACACACACAAAAATAATTATTATTGAACAAAGCAAAGAGATCGAATCACTAAAAATTATTTATTTTTTGAAAAAATTTCTTAAAGAGGAAAGACGAGCTTATAATTTTATAATTACCATTTTCATCGTAGCATTTTATATCCACTCCAAGAGCAGGAGCTTGTATTTCTCCGCCATATGAAGGGGTATTAAATTCGAATCCCGAAAAAGCACCAAACACTTCCGTAGCACCTATAAACATTCAACAGTTTTAACTGCATCGTTCATAAATAGTATTTAGAGCGTGTGGACAAGAAATTTACACTTAATCACTTGGCCCTTGCTTTGATTTCTTTGTAGGAAGTTATCCCAAAGATTCCAAAAATAGTACCACTTAATGAACGCATTTGTTCAGCAATAGAAACGATTGAATACGTTCAACGATCTTTATTACAAAATAGTGGGTTGTTCGGAGAGCAATTTCGTTTTTTTCTTGTGAAAATTAAAGAAGATTTTCTTAAAGTGAGTAAAAATTTTATTGAATTACATATTGTCGATTCTGGTCCAATACCTTTTGCCATCTTTCCGGTAGCATCACGATTCCTAGCAGATAAAAGTTTCGTTCTTTGCTGGTGAAGACTGATTCAGGTGATTTTTGATCTCCCCATTTGAGGTAAAGGTATTACCGTCTAAAATTTTTCGAGAGACCCGAACAAATATTATAAACAATCCATTTCTCGTTCCCAGTGATGATGCGCTTCAAAAATGGATAGTTTTCTTGGTGTCAATGCAATGTCACAAATATAAAAACAAGAGGAACCCATATGTCGAGGTTTGAGAATAAACCTAGCAGTTTCAAATGATCATGAACGGTCAAATTCAACAAATTTAATCTCTCAGCTATCTTAAGAGTTGTAATCTGCCAGTTTGCATTATTATTTTTATTTTATAACCGTTGTTGAACAGTTGACCCAATCTTGAGTTTAGTACTGCAAATTTTTAACTCCGCAGCCTGGTAATTGCGAGCTCAATCTAGATGACAACAGAATCATTTTATTTTATTTTATAACCGTCGTTGAACAGCCGACCCAATTTCATGGGTTTACGACTACTTACGTTCAACTACGTAGCCTTGTAATTTTGAACCAATCCAGAGGTATTGATTTGTTGTGGGAACATGGAGGACTTTGAGACTCGACAGATTTAACGTGCATCAGTCACCATTTACTACACGGGGAGTCTTCGGCCGGCGAGGATCGAACCCACGACCTCTTGGATATGGGCCCAGCGCCCTACCGACCAGGCTATCCCGGCCCCAACAGAATCATTGAAACAAGTTTCGGGAAAAATTTACTTTCGTGAAGAACTTTTTGCCCGAACTAATGCTCCCTTACGTTACATGGAAAGGAAAATCGCAAAACCCCCTCATGGTTAACCTGACGGAAAGGGGATTGTAACAAAAACCTCCTAGAACTGAGAGTACCTCAGTACGGATCAATTTAGGAATCCGACGCAGCAAACAAACTGCGTGGTGGAGGAAAAATAAGAAAGATGTCATTACGTTCAGGCTACTAAGCTGCGCAGTGAGGAAAATTCGAAAGCTGTCATTACGTCTGAAAGGAGGAAATTTCTTGTTTACGGTATTCCGTGCCTTCTCTCTCCTAGGAGGTATTGTTCTGAATCGCTTAGGAATTTAGGAAGTCTTGCTACATAGGAAGTTCTATTCCATGATCCGTCTACCATCAAGGATATTTTACATCAGCACTGAGGTAGATGCGAGTGAGGTGCGGAATTCGTATCGACCAGCCATTGCTGGGATTCGCACCCGGGTCACCTCATTGCGAGGCGAGTACTCCATCCTCTGAGCTACCACGGCTCTCGTCTGCATTAAATAATGCCCTTATTGTGTCTTCCTCAGATTAAACCGGCTTCGTTTATTTCATGCATCTTAATCGAAATTTTGCAAACCACATTTTGTACTGGCATAGACTGTCAATACCTCTTCCACACATTGGATAGGAGTTTTCTTGCTTGAACAGCATTTTTACCTTTTCTGTAGTAAAAATTTAAAATATGCCAAAAATTCTGTTTTTCAGTCTTTATATTTGAAAGGCACTAACCAAAATCTACAATAAGGAATCAATCGAAAATATTCACAAGTAAGATTCCTGCTATCAGCTTTCAAAATTTATAATAATTATGCAATTTTTTTGATAATACTATTTTCTGTNTTGGAAAAGATGAAATCACTTTCCGAACAACCCTATAGAAATTTGGCGCGAAGCAAAACGGTTACGCATCGCATATTTGTAACTGAAAAACTGAAAAAAGATCTTAAATCTTTATTTTGAATTTCGTGTACCATTGTAAGATGTGTAATTGCCTTTAAAATAAAAATATTTAAAATTTGGTCATTCAGTTTTACTGACCTGTATAATACTTAATATTTGTCGAAATTATTTTAAAATTATTAAACTGAATCTTAGAATACGTTCCCATAGTTGCATCGGGAAAAGTTACTCAGGGGAACAACTTGTTCTAAAATAATGGAACTGGTGAGAAAAACTGTTGAAAATTTAATACAACTTTCAACAAATCTATGAATAACTTTGTCTATCAATTTACCGCTCTTTACACTGTAAAAAATAACGAAAATCTACAGAAAAAAAAAACAATTTTTCATAAAAGAAACTGTAGAAAAATAGATTTTTTTTTCTCTTTTTAACTGCTATTAGTTCACTGTTAAAAATTCCCATACTTTTCTACAGACTTTCACTATACATTTGACGGTTTAAAGCTGTTTTGTTGACAAAACTGTTTCTCATCCTAATTATAAACAGATTAAAACAGTCATTTGAAAGTCTTAAAACTTTTGCAACGCAGTTTTTCTTACCGTCTCGCATTGACCACAATGATGACATAGTTTTTATAGTGTTTTGTTTTGTTAAATAAAAATGTTTGAATAACAATTAACTTGGAGCAAAAAGCAGATAAAACATTGCTTTGCTCTTAGCGTTAGTTTCCGAACATTTTGCTGCAGGTTTTACTGCATCAAAAAAACTGGCTTTCCCCATGTAATTCAATTTGATAGTAGTGTGTAATCGGGAAATTCCCTGTTCAATTTTATGCAGGGACTCAACGATTGAAGATTTAAGTGAAAAGATATTGCTATAACTTCAATCATCTACTTTAACTGGAAGCAAAAACAGATAAATGAAGTAAATCTTTTCTGATTTTAAATCTGAGTAAAAGTTGATTGTCATAACTTTAATCGCTGTATTTAACTTAAGGCAAAAGCAGACAAATTAAAGGCTCAAACATATTTTTACTCTACTTAAATGCTATGAACAAAGGGTAACTCACCGTACATGCTTCCAACAAATACATCACTTTTTACTTTACGCAAGTATTCAAAGTTTTGTCTTTTCACTGGACTACCTCCGATTCCTATGACCTTCAGGCAGTCCAAATTCGTACCAGGTTCTACAGAACATATACACACAAAATGCATTAAATTATCAGAAATGAAATAGATAATCCCAAGAAACTGAAGATGAACATATAATTGCCAATTGCAATCTTCATTTGCAAAAACAATATTTTACATGTCGTGGATTTTGATAATGGGTGCCTGTTTTGAAGGCTCGAAACATAGCGAACTTTCACACTTTAATTTTTGAAGCTAATGAAGAGTGCAATTGACAGTGATATCGCACACCTGATTGTAATAAGGTATATTATTTCAAAGGTTAATTTTATCATTAATAATTTAAGCTTGTTTTTAACAAGCTAAATTATTGAAACTGCAACAATATACACAAATTATTATTAGTTGGTTAGAGGTCTATCCTAATGTCTTAAACTCACTTGTGAACGATGTACCGAATTTTTCTCAGTTTTACATAAATGACAATTTCTCATTGAAATTGTACTTTATTCCAAAGAAGAGTGTAATTGATCTTTTAATTCAGAATTTTTGATCGATCGCATCCTTTCGGTCAGTGTCTCCTACTTCGAAATATAGCGTTGTCATAGTAGGTTTTTAAACTGAGGTCATGGATTTTATGAAAATAAGTAATTTAAATGTGTAACATATCACTGGTGTTTGTCGTAATAGTTTGATTAATGTTCCGTGGAACAGAATTAACACGCATTATTTTCATTCATTTACGTTGTATTTTGCATTGTTTAACGATGTAAATTAAAAAGAGAAATCATCTTAAATTATCTGCGGTAATTTATTTTGAATAAAATGCGAAAATTGGGTGTCTTATTTTTTTCAGCACACATTTTTTTCTTCCTAAAGTAAATTTTTAATAAGCAGATTGAAATTTTATTAATTTCTTAGTAACTTTTAGTTAGCATCTAAGTTTAAAATATGCGATTTAGTAACATTGCGAACGATACTATTAAGTATCATTTCTTTGAATTAACAAGGGTGACATATCCTGTGCTGAGGAACCTTCTAAATTGATCAACAAAATAATTGTTTGATTGAAAAAATAATCTTTTTTTTTCTTCTATTGCTATGGAGCACATTTTAACACAATTTTTAAAACAACCCGGAAAAGTTTACATTATGAAATTAAAGTGCAAAATTAAAGGGATTTTTGTGTCAATAAATTCACTTTAACCATCAATAAAAAAAATAAAAATAGTTAAAATTTTTTAAATAATTCCTGTGTTATTATGGGTTAAAATGTGCACAAAAACAATTTTTTGAAAATTGATTCTGTAGTTTCTAAGAAAGCCTACATACATTTTAAAGACAATTTTCATCGTATTCGATATTACAAAAATGAACTATTAGTAATGTAATAAGAAACTCATTATAAGAAGTAGTAGTTTTTAATGTAGAATGTTGAGTTACTTGGCATGATGTTTTCTTTTTCTAGTCTGTCAACGATACACGTGACGATAAAAGCAAAAGTGACCTTGTGCCTGGAAAAGATGTCCCATACATTGGCACCCTTCTCCGTGTAATGCGGGCATCCGGCATGCAGGTATAGCTTCACCCCCAGAGCAAGGGGAGGGATCATCGTATCCCAAAGAGTCCAACCTACCTGATTTCGAAAGAAATATAATCAGCTCTATTTTATTGTTGGAAAACAAAGATAAAAATTAAAAGAACTAAGGATATGTTTTGTGCTGTATACAAAACTAGGCCTACACTGTAAAAATTGTAACTACTTTACACCATAAGTGAAACCGCAGTAATATTTCTTTGCACTGCTTGGTGTAAAGCAGCTTGCAGCTTTTTTGTTTGTTTAGTAACACTCAGCACGTTGAATGCCTCGCTAATTTTACATGGCTTGACAGTCTGGCCACAACGGTAAATAACTACAAACTAAATTTGAAAATATTAGACAGATTTTGCTACTTTTTAAAAGGCTTAGCATGACATATCTTAAAAAAAGTGGTGAATTATAAAAGCCTACGAATTGTTTAGAAATAGTGGTGGATAAAAATCTACTAAATTGAATTTATTAAACCAAGAATCACAATTAACAAATTGCCACTTGAAAATATTGATTCGCTGTCCGGGGCAAGTTGGTTATAAAACTACTTTTGTATGTTCTATATTGTATTAATTTCTTCAACCATTTTAGTAACGATAAAATTAAAAAAATTTAAAAATTTACTGAAATTATGTGTTTCTAATAATCTTGGCTTCGCCGGTCACCGGTGACCCCCGTGGCGCTTCGAACAAACTCAGTGCCGGTCACCGGTGACCCCCATGGCATTCAACGTATTAATAAGGTATGAAACATGTAAGAGTCAGTTGTCTTTTTTTTAATAAACACTTTTCAAAGTTTATTATTAAGATAAAACAGATCGACTTAACATGTTGAATTTTTCGAGTAAGTGCAAGTCTTCATTTATACTTTTAGTTAATTGGACTGGGTATACTTTAGAAAAATTGTTTAAAATAAGAGAAATCGATTGCTTTTTATCATTCCATTGTGATGTCTCTCTTAAATTCATTTTCAATTGAATTATACTTACAGGATAGCATGTATAAATGGTATCTCCAGATTTCAGATTCAGATGAAAAGCGAAATCTCTTAATTCAGCCAAGAACGTCTGAAAATATAATACAAAACCAATTAAGACATAAAAAGAGAGGGAATTTATGTTATTATGCTTTATAATTTATATATATAAGACGTTACGTACATTAAAAAATGAATAAAATTTTTCTTTGCGTAAAAGATGTAAGAAAGCTTTAAGAAAACTGCGTAAAAGATAAAAGCATGTTAATTTAACAAAAATTTCAGTTCTCCTGTAAGGGGAGGTAAAATATTTTTAAGTCTTACAACAGATGGTAGTGAGTTTTGCATTTTTATTTAAAGTGCTCCAAAAATATTTATCATTTATAACGAAATAAATTTGAAACTTTTATTTCAAAAATACTTTTTAACATTTTCAAAAGTAAAACAAATTAGTCATATATTAAGTAAATTTTTACTTAAAACTGCAAAAAGTCACCTACATTCATCTACATAATTTACTTCACTTTGAGCAGTTGTTTAGCTTTAACATTTTAATTAAAAGCCATAAAGCTTATTGTTCAATGAGCATTAATGAAAACATTAAATTGAAATTATTTCACAAAAAAAAAAGATTGTCATAGGAAATTAAAAGTTCATTCTTTACATTTAATAACGTAAACTTCGTTTTTCTTTTTTAAAAAAAATATATGCATGGGGTTTTATTACTTAATTTATTAAAACGTTTTAATAGAACCGTTCGGAGGAGAAGTTCTAAAAATGATTTTTTTGCGTTAGTTTTGGGCATTAACCATAGTTATAAATAAAACTGTTGAAAATTCTGTTTAAGATTTTATTGCACGTATCATAATTATTTTTTGCAAGCTTAGTGATCAAGGTGGATGGCTTGTGGATCGGTGCTACTTCACCGAATTAGTATTCCGACTGTTATCAGAGACCACGTGTTTATTTTTGTTTATAGTTGTGCTTTTGAAGCATGTTTTTATAGAGATGTCCAAGTCAGAAGATGAACTACATCTATGAGTAGATTAAATCTATCAATTGTTGCAATTTTATTGTTGTGAATGGCAACTATCTGCTTACACTATTCCTATTGAACGATACGTATGCTAATCTCAATCGAAATGTTTTAAATATTGGTTGCTATTTAATTGAGTGATTGCCAGTGGCTAGGTAAGTGAAGTAACGCCAGCTTAGACATCTCCATAAAACTAAATAATTTAAAAGAAACATTAATTGCAATAAAAAAATAAGATATATACTGAAAAGCAGAGTCTCTTATTTTTGCTTTCAAAACTATAAAAAAGTTACTTACGTATTTTTAAAAATAATAATGTTGAAGAATAATAAATATATGTCTCTAATGTAAATTACATTATCTCTAATGTATAAATTGTCTACCTTTGACAACAGAATTACTCCTGAAATCAAAAACCAACTCTATCTGGCGAATAGGGCTGTCTATGGGCTGAGAAGATTTAAAATCTAGGTTTCTATCTAGAAAAACAAAGTTCTTAATCTACAAAACTTTTGTTCGGCCAGTCTTGACATACGCTTCTGAAGCTCAGGCATTGACAAAACTGGAGAAAAATTGTATCGCAATATTTGAGAGAAAGATTTTGCGGAGTCACTTTGTGGTGTAAGTGAAAACAATAACAAGAGAAGGATATTTAACTGTACAAGATTCATAAACCTGATATTATTAAATACATAAAAATAAATAGAATGAATTAGATCGCCCATGTGATTCGAATGAGCAATGACAACACAGTAAAAAAGATACTGTTTTTCAGACCCACTGGAAAAAGAAAGCGGGGAAGGCCGCGGTTGAGATGGGCAGACTCAGTGGAGTCTGATTTTCTCGCAATTAAAGAAAAGAATTGGAGATCAAGGATAAATCGGAAGTCGTCATGGAGATATCTTCAGAGGAAGGCATTGGCTAACATTGGGCTGTCTGCCCAACTATGATGATGATGTATAAATTGTCTGTGATGACATATAATGTTCATTATATGTCTCTAATATATATTACATCTCTAATATACATTATGTCTCTAATATACTCTCCATTTTCTTTACTGCAACGCTTTAATTATTAACGCATGTAACTACCATGTTATTATTGCATTTGATGAGTGCACTTACTCCAGCCGAATGGAGAGGAGCCTTTGGAAGTCCAGTGGTTCCGGATGTAAAGTTGATAACTATTGGATGGTTGAAGGGTAATTGTTCAAAAACAATATCTGGAGTAGTTCCATCTGGCGTCTTACCACATTCCAAAAACTCTTCCAGGAAGCAGCTAAACAACACAAAGTTTTGTTTTAAAAAAACTGTAGGAAAAGTTCACAAAATGCGGCTTTATTTGTTTTTAGTGATTGAATTACCTGTTTCTGATGTTTGAAATGTCCCGAGACAATGTTTTATCATTGGTGTGTACAATGACAACTTTTTCCAATGATGGGGTATCTGAAAAAAAAAATTATTTGAAAGTATAAGACTGCATTAAGTATAAAGTATAAAATTATATTAAGAATAGATAGAATCAATCCTGCAAATGTTGCAAGCTCATGGGCACCTGACGGAAAGAGAAAAAGAGGGATACCAAGACTAACATGGCAAAGATGCATTAAGGAAGATCTTATTAGAGCAGGTTTAGCTGGATGGGAAGAAGCAGCGCTAAGTTTGATGACAGAAGTTAACTGTATTTACATTTTAAGAGAATGTGTCTGGTATATTTTCTGATGTCAGTACCAAATACTTTTTTTTCCTAAAATTGGAGAGTGCTTCAATGGAATGTTATTAAGAAATTATACATTCTTCCGAGTTTCAAATTTTTATTCTGAAAGATGTTATACTTTCAAGTAATACCAAATATTCAGCAAACTCGCTATTCGGCTGACCAAATACCAATTATTAGGTATACAGCTGCAAATTCGAATTGCAAATAGTTATTTTAATAATTGTATCATGTTGTATACATACTTTTTATTACAATAT
Organism: Parasteatoda tepidariorum; assembly: GCF_043381705.1. NCBI lineage: Eukaryota > Metazoa > Arthropoda > Arachnida > Araneae > Theridiidae > Parasteatoda > Parasteatoda tepidariorum. The sequence goes on from NC_092207.1 coordinate 21,712,725, forward strand.
AATCTGATATGAAATAATCACGATGATAAATTATCACAATTCTCATGGAATTATATCTCTAAAAATTGAACCATTTTCATATATCAAGTAAAAAATTCTTTATACAACTTTTCATCAAGTAAAAGAATTTTAGCAGTAATTTTTATATATTTAACGAAAAATTTAATGTCATCATGAAATCAAAAGTAAATTTTAAAATTAAATATTTATTAGTATTGAAATAGTGTATAGTAATAGAATTTTTTTTTATTTATTGAAGCCCTACTTTGCGGTTATAAAAATTTATATCATAATAAAAAAACATTAGCAAAAGAGTAGAGACCAATTTTTATTGTACTTTAACAAATAACTCCTAATATGTGTAGATAAATTATTCGAATGATTTATTAAAAATGTATTGAAGAAAAATACCATAACTGTAAAATAATTAACACTAAAAAATAAATTGCTATGAAATAGTGAATTAATTCAAAAATTTAAATAAGGCATTTGAGATCTTGCATTTGAGACAGACTCACATAAATAGAAAATAAACTTACTGTTGACTATATCTTCAAGATTATCTATTGGATGGAATTTAACACCATTATCGCTATGCTCATCGACTGTGAAAAGAACTTTTGGTTCCATTGTGCTCAACACATTTGAAGCAGCCTGAAATGAAAAAAGATTTACTGACAAAGAGCAGAAACACGTAAAGATTTGAAGTCGGAATAATTCCTATAATTCAGTAAAAGAAGATTTTACAATTTAGTTTCGAACAACAAATAATAACGTTAGAGCTATTTAAGTTTTCAGTTTTATTTTTCTGTTGGCTTTAATATGAATAATAGCTTTTTGTTTCGAAAATTGAATTCAGTACTTGGAAGCAGCAGATAATCTTAAATATCAAGCAGCAAACTTAAGTTTAAATAGGCTGAGATGGTGTCATTTTGTCATGAAAAACAGTTTTTTTGAAACTTTTCCATAACTGTTCTATTCAGAGTGATGTCTTATAGATTGTAAGCATGGTTAAAAAAATGTGTTAAAAATTTAGTTTATCTGGTTCTAATTTTACGTATAACCCTTTAAAACACATTCTAGTCTGCTTTAGAAAAATGTTTCAGCTAGAGGTTTATTTTGTATAATCGGTGTTTTGTATAGAACACTCTTGTAATGTTTGTATAGAGCATTTTTATACTGTATTACATTGTATGTTTCATATAGCATTTGTAATTTTGTATAAAATATTTTGGGAAATGTATAGGGTGTAGCAGTCACAGAAAGGTCACAAAAAGTAGTCACAGGACCTAAACAAAGGCATTGTATAAACAAATGCTATTTTTACTTAACAATACTAAACAAAACTTTGATTGTTAGAAACTTGGCCAAAAAATACGTGCTTTTTGTTCGCCAAGGTTAGAAATTAATCAGCATTAGTAAATTAACTAGAATATTCAATAATTAATGAAAGGTACAATTTTATATTAATCAAAAATACCATTTAAACAAATTAGTTCTTGGTATGGTTGAGAATAAAAAGCGTTTTTTTTGGGATGNTATATATATATATATAAAAATATTTATTTCAGCCCTGGTGAGGTATAGAAAGGCCCCTCCCCTCTTTTCGCTACATGCGCACTCAAGAAAGTATGATTATTTTATCAGAGGTTAAAATTAAAAATGCAATTAATTTTCAATTTCAGACTAAGAGATTCATAAATTCATTCCTTTTTTTAAAATAAAAATTAACTTGAAGGTAGCTTTAATTTATAAATTTCAATTTTTATTGATTATTATATCAAAAACTGAGCTGTTTTCAGAAATTTAAATGCTGTATTTGATTTTTAAATATTAATATGTAAGCATTATAATTTTGCATGTTTTTTAAAGCATTAATATGCGATTTTAACAAATCAGTTTGCAAGAATTCATAAAAGACGTATAACACTTACACCCAACTCTATCGTTCATTTTAACGCCGAGACTTCGTAGTGCCGATGCATACAATTTCACTTCTTCAAACATTTCGGCAAAAGTGACTGCTTCTTCATTTCCATCTTCATCTAAAAAAACAAATAAGTAACGTCTAGAAATTTGCTTTCTATAAAATAAGTATCGGTATTTTGATTAAAAAAAAGAATATCTGCAATTATTTACAAAATTATCTACAAAAAATTGCTTTATTTTAACAATTAGGCGGCACCACTTGCAAACCTCAGTCATAGTTGGGGTACCTCGTGCAAGGGCACCGCATCCATCTTTTATTTTATTTTAATTCCATACATTACAAAAAAAGAATTGTCATTTTGTCTATAAAACATATAATTATTATAATTTTATGTAGGAATATTTAGTTCAAATGTTAATCGTTATAAAATGAAGGATAACTTGGATTTGAAAAAAAATTAAATGTGCTTTAAAAAAAAAAAAGACTTAAATTTAGGAATATAGAATGTGTTACAGAATAAGAAGTCATAAATATGAAGTAATTTTACTCCTTAACAATCTATAACGATAACCTTATAGTGTTTAACAAGCCTTAAAGTCTATAGCGATAACCGTATATTGTTTCAAATTCTAAACTGTTTTTCTCTCTTTAGATATTTATATTTTAAAATTTTTTTTTATATAATTTTATAATTTATATCTGACAACACCTGATTACTTCCTCTTATATTTCTTTTATTTTATTTATCGATTTCATTTTTACTTTTGACATAAAGTCAATAACGAGCTAGTAAAATAAAGATCTCGAGTCAGATAAATATTTCAAAACAGTCTATAAATAATCATTATTTAAAGCAAAAAAATTAAACAAATACACGGAAAAAGCACTTAAGATTGTAATAACATTAAAATATTTTTCGAAAAAAAGCAACAAGAAACTCGCGGTTAGTTTATAATTGAACTTGATTGAATGTAGGCACAAAGTCCAAATGAGGACATGCTACGCCAGACAGTACGGTAAAGTTCATAACTGAAATTGGTCTTCTCAACTCTATATTTTAGCTGGAAAAAGATGGATAAACGTAGTTTATTTCTACTTTAAGTTTGACATTTGATTTGTCTCGCATGAAGAATCGAATTTTAAATGGTTTTCATTCCATTGAACCTTCGTAGTTTCAAGTTTCTATGTCTTGTAGGTTTTACACTGCAAAACAAAATGTGACGTTGAGCAAAAAGAAAAAAAAGGGAGAAAAAAATTACAAACAAAGCCTAAAATTTCAATAACTTTTTTAAAAATTAAAATTAAAAAAAAAAAAATTAATTTTGAAAAGAATTATGTTAGGTTTATAAACAAGCATAGATCCTTTGAAATTTCAAGTCTGTAGTTGCATTCTTGCGGCCTGTTCGAAGTTTTGTCTACCCCCCCCCCAATTTCAAGGGTCACGATTAAAAATCAATATGTAAAAAACAATTATGTTTATTTAGAGAAAATGCGTTTTTGTCTCTGATTTCGTAACTCAATTAATAGTTAGCTCTAATTTAGCATATTTGAGGTCCCCCCCAGGAACCATTAAAATTGACACTTAATTCGTGAAAATCCGATCATTAGAACGAAAGTTATTCAGGGTGATATCCTTTTTTTTTGCAGACTGTACACTATGAAAGATTTTAGTGTATCTTAGCACCAAAAAATGGAAGTAAGTACCTTAAACCAAAGTGATCGTTTGCAGAAACATCGTTGATAAATTCACTACAACAAGAAATATTTTTTTACACTACTTGGTGCAAAATAGCTGCCAATATTTTTCATAATAAGTAATACTCTAATTTATTATTACAGTAAGATACACATAAGAGTCGGTAACATTCTTTTTAGGAATACTGATTCTTTGAAGAAAACTACTTTGCTAAGTAAGCATATACTAATCACAGAAAGGATAAGACTAAATTCGACTTAACAAAGCCGAAGCAGAAAGAAATTATACACTATAAAAATAGAAATACAATATAATATATCAGTTCAGAATTTTAAAAATTAAAATATAATTATCATTATTACACCACTAAGGACATACATGTTTTAATGAAGAACTTCTGTTTTCGGAGATAAAAACGTAGACAACAAACGCTAATTCGTATTGGATTGTAGAAAATTTAACTGGCGATATTCAAAGTGCGCCAACATTAGTGTTGCCGGAAACGAAAATATTTCAAGCATGGTGAATGTGCGCGAGAGATTTTTGTAAGGGTTTTCCACTTTAAGTGTTTAGATTTAAATTACTCCCTTTAAATCGTATGCTCTTTGAAAAAAAGTAGTTTGGTGTTGGAATGAACTAAATTTTTCAGTTTAGTGACATTTTTTATTTACTTTTTCACAGCTATAGTTTTTTTTATTCATTCATTCCTTTTTTGCGTGTTTGTTTATTGACATATTTTGCAAGCACATTAGAATTAATTTAATAGTTTTATTGCAAAAACATTTCATTTAACAAAGAAGCACATATTTATGAATATATTTTCACTAAGTTTTATAAAGACTTACAATTTTGTCAATTTAATATAGGATTTTGCTCGCTATCTTCAGATCGGAACTTAAAAATGTACTTGTAACTAAAATATAAAACTGTTACAAAAACATTTTCAAATATAAAACTGTTCAAAATACCTTTTCAGTACCGAACTGTAGTTATCGTGCAAAAAAATTTATAAAATTGACAAAATAATTATTTTAGGGAATATAATTTAATTAGTGTGGATATATTTTTATTTTATTTTATAACCGTCGTTGAACAGCCGAACCAATTTTTGGGCCTACGACTATTAATGTTCAACACCGTAGCCTTGTAATGTTGAACCCAATCCAGAAGACAAGAAAACTCCTGGACGAAGTATTTGGAGACATTTGTCTTCGAGGAGGACTTTTTGATGGAACTAAACTGCATTTGCGTTAGTTACACGGAGAAGAAAACCACAAAAACTTCCCATGGCTAGCCTGGCGGCAAGTGGACCAACCTATGATCCGTCTACCACTGAGGATATTTCACGTTAGCACAGTGGTCGATGCAAGCCAGGTGTGGAATTCGTATCGGCAAGCCATCACTTGGATTCAAACCCGGTTCACCTCATTGGAAGGCATCGTTTTCAAAGTTTTCACAGTGTAGGGGTATCGTGGTATTTTTCCTCGAATTAACTATCGAATTTTAAATCCTTCTGATTCATGGTTCATTTTTGTACACTTTTTCGTAATTTCAAGCTTATAAGTCTTACAGTTTTTGCGCAGTAAATGTTAAATTGAACACCCAAAACAGCGGCGGCAGCTCTCATGATTTTTTAATATAGGGAAAAAAATTAAAACACTGTTTCAAAACAGTAATATTTTTCCTAAAATTTTACTTTCAAAAAGGAAAATCTTGATCTTTTAATCTTGTTGCACCAATTTCTCTTTTGTTTATTTATTCAAATAATGGGAATTTTTTGTTGATATTCATAATATATGAACGCGAAGGAAATAAATAGTTTACAAGCGCTGTCATAAACGATTTCTTAAAGCAAACCTGCCATTGAAGAAGACGAATGACAGCTAGGATACCGTAGAACTCTTATTTCCCCGGAATAAGCTAATTTCTTTGAGGAAAGATGGATTTTACAATTCAGCATACGTAATGAATGCTTTAATGACATAAAACTTAAAAATGAAGTTAGCAATTTGTTTGAAAACTATGCATTGTGTCGAATTCTAGTAGAATGATAGTTACCAGCACACACAAGAGCGACTCTACTGTCTCTTATTCTGAGAATATTCTCGGCATAGTTGAATCTCGCTCCACTGAACCAATCATTATCCAAGAAGCCCTTTCCAGTTTTGACCAAAACCTAAGAAGATAGAAGCCATTTTTTTAATGCTATATAAATATTATTTCATCTTAAAAATCTTGTTTTTCCAAATAAAGTAGATCACACCTTATTTTATATATTTATTTATTAACTTAGTTTTATTATTCTTTATTGTTATTGTTCATAATGTTACCTTATGTCGAATTTTGTTTCAATAACGGCAGCTTTCGTTCTTCACCTCGGAAGATGCCGGAAGTGCTGCTAATTTAACGTTACCCAGTGGGCACCTGGGAACCTAAGTCACGGAGGCGGACAACATGACCCACGCCACACTGCCACAAATACCCGCTCATAGGGTGGGCCACATTCACACACAACAGAGGACAACACATAGAGAGAAACATCCATGCCCAGAGCGGGATTCAAACCGTCTCCATCATAATATTCATAATAAATTAAGTAGAGTCTTTTCATAAATAAGGTAAATCCATAAATTTTCATGTTTGATATGCCTTTTTAAAAAGATTCTTCTAATTTTTTGATTAAAAAATACAGTGTTTAAAAATTTCCATTACTGATAAAAAGACAAGACACAGAATATTCAGTGCTTGGCTACTGTTGAACGTATCATTAAGCCGAAACTATAGTATGTCTTTTTATGTGATATTGCGTTGAATTGAACCGCTTGTTTCATTCAAATTGATCCTAGTATATCGCGTTATCTGTTTAAGTATTATAGTATGCTCCAATCCTAGGATCATATTAAAGTTGTAGTATATTTGAAAATTATTATTGTTCGAACTTTCTAACGGTGTAGGTATTCGATAATACTATAATGAGAAATTCGGCATATTTACCTGATCATAAGATTTTGATCCAATAACTCCAAAATAATGCCAGATTTCTTCCCAACAGTCTATGTAGTTATCTACTGACCACTTGTGGAACTCCCAATACGATCCTGCACAGAAATATTTATAATTAATATACGCATGCAAATTAAATATTTTGTTGAAATTATGAATATGAATGTCATAAATTCAAAATTTCTTAACGTTTGTACAGTTTTCGAAAAATGTATTCATTCTCGAACCAAAATATAAGTCGCTAATAACAAGCATACAAAGGATTGTAATATGTTGTCTCTTCTGTCAAATTCGTTATAAACATTTCTTCCATTACTGCAGAAATTAGAGTTTCGGCAGTAATGCTTATAGAATAAATGCACTAGTTAAATTGACTCAATTTAAAGCTCTGATATATAACTGTAAAATTATTTGGATGTTTTTATATGCAATGAAGTGCTAAAAAAGACCCTTTTTAAAAAAGCCTATTATTGATACAAAAAAAGACTTTTTATAAAAAGCCCATTTTTTTAAAAGCCTCCAACGATTTGAAACAAAAGAAATCACAACTTTTACCAATATTTACTAAACTTTATATATCCTCTTACTACACAGGGCCCGCGCTAATGACTTCAAATTGCTAGACAGTAAATCAGCCAAATATCAAAAGTTTTAGTCAAATTCCGGAAGTCTTAGCCAAAGGCAAATCTTAACAAATTTTTTCGATTAATTTTTTCGCATAGAAAACTGTAAGTCAAAATATAAATTTACTATTAATTGAACTATTTTAAAAATGCAGATTCAGATCAAGAGTCATTTTGCAGTTGGAGTCATGGGTTGGTAAATCAATTGGGTAGAGGATCAATAATATAGATGATTTGAGGAACAGAAATAAAAATAGATTGAGGTTAATTTTTGATAACTTCTTAGACTTGAGCAGCAATATAAGAATAAATTCGAAGCAATATTTGACGTTCTTATACATTTTGACTATCTTTTAAAAGAATATATTTCATTTTAAATAAAATGTTTCATTATTTAAGCCTTATTTTTTTTTGAAAAAAAAAAGAATTTTTACCGTCAATTATTTTTTATTTATTCATTTATCCTTCGGAAAAGAAGAATCTTGGTAGAAAAGTTATTTGAATAATTTAATTCTGTTTTATAGGTTTTTATACTACTCAGAGATTTTTTAACTGAATTTTGGCGGTGGTTTAATATTCTCATAGCCAGCCGTGTGCAGATGGATACTATATCTATTCTTGAAAAGTGGTAATCTATAAAGTTAAATTCTCTTATTTTAGCAGCCGTTTTAATTTTCAAATTTTACAATAATTTAATTTTAATATGTTATTGTCATGAAAGCATATTTTCTGGAGAAAGAATTATATGCATGCAGCTACCATTTAATCAGCTTTATTGACACTTTCGTCATATGATATCCATATATGGCAACGTTACTTTTAAAAAGTAACGAGTAAAAGTACAGGTATTTTTAAAAAAAGTAACGAGTAAAAAGTAAAAAGTTCTTATTTTAAAAAGCAACGAGTAAAAAGTAAAAGTACAAATACTAAACAAAAAAAAGTAGCGATTTAAAAGTACATTTCTAGGAAATCGAAAATTCAAAGTAAACTTAAATTTTATTGAATAATATTCTTATGTTCTTTAATGTTTTTGCAAAATTGTTGTTATTTACTTAATTATTTTTAATTTTGAAAGTTATGGATATTAATTTATTTTTAAATTCGGAAGACTATTATAATATAATTTTATAATATAATTTATAAATCAAATATAATTTTAATATCAAACTTTTTATAGATTTGCACGAAAAAGAAATTTTGTCTATTGATTTTAATTTTTAGTTTATTATTTTTATTTATTTAAATTACCATTGATTTAAAATTGTTTTACTCTTTAGAAACGCGTTTTAAAAGCACAAACATAAACAAAGCTTTGAACTAGTAAAAAATAATTAAATGTGCAGTATAAGTTGAAACAGAAGGTATTTAAACACGAAGTTAGCTGTGAATGCATATATATTGCACATTAATTTTATAAATTAAAAAAACATAATAATTTTTTTTAAATTTAATTTTTATTTCTTTTTTTTTCAGAAAGCTTACATAGTTTTAGAAAAAAGTAACGATTTCATTCGATATTTCCGTCACAAATACTTATACTTTTTCCCTAAAAAAGTAACGAAAGTACAAAATTTAAAAAGTAACGAAGTACAAGTAAAAGCACGTACTTTTTTACTTGTACCGGCGGTACAAGTAACGAAAGTAAAAGTACTGCCATATATGATGATATCAAGTGATTCGACAACAAATGTGTTAATCTGTATTTTCCTTTTTTTGACGATTGCATAATTTCTCTTGTTGCTTATATTATCTGGACTTAATGCAACTCTAATTGGGTATTTGTACTTCAAGAATATGATCAAGAATACCCATACATGTGACCTATGAAGTCAGCCTTAGCTGATCTTTTATAAGCAAAATGGCGTGTTAAAGTCAAGCTAAGTTTTTACACTTAAATTAGAATTCTAATTAATGAGAAGTTAATTAAATACAACGACGTATCGAATTGGTTGAAATATAATTCTTACTCGTTTACGTGGTTTGCATAACTTAGATTTATTACTTGTTTATGTATTTTATTGAATTCATGATATATTTTTCTTTCGTGTACCTAGCAACTTCGATGGATAATTAGTTTATGATCTGAATGGCTTCGTTCCTGTCTTTGTGTTAAGAAATATATAGTGAAAGAATAGAAATCTTTGTGAAAGAATATAGAATGTATCACTTAAGAATATTGATGCTTGGCGGGCTTGGATTATTCGAAAGAGAATGGTAAAACCAGTTGATAACTTAAACAATTGCCACGTTTTAACAACCAATCAGAATAGAGATATCGACACCACGTCACTTGGAGATATCTCTTTAGTTAAGCTACATATCTAAGGGAAATTACTGTAATCGAATAAAAATACAAGATTTGTTTAGAAAATTCATATTGATGTAATTTTTTAAGATCAAGAGGAATATATATTTTTCTGAAGGTAGAATAAATCATCCGCTAAATTAGATTTTTACCGTAAGTCTAAATATGATAATTCAGTATGTATTAGTATGCTCATTTATTCAGTATGCATTACTACTCATTTTTAAATAATTTATGTATTGAGTGTAGAGTTTAATAGTAAGTGTGTAATCGAGTGGCCCATATTTTTTTCTTTTTTACTGATTATTTTTCTTCTTAAATTCAAGTGAAAAATTTCAAATTAAGGATTTTCGTGTATCAAACAAAGCTACTTTTTCAAAAATATTTCAAACATTGATACATTGAGGACACTCGAATAAATTTTTATAAAGTTACGATTATTTATGACTATAACAGTTTTTTTTTTCTTAAATTCATGTTAATTAGATTTTTTAAAAATCAATCGAAAAAATGCATTTATCATAAAAGATAAAAATAATACTCTGCCCTCAAACTTTTTACACTTCTGAAAATTTAAAAAATACTTTTTTTCAGAATTGGAGAAAAAATATCGTAGATTCATTTGTATTTAGAATACTTCCCAAAAATATAACTAAACAAATTCTAAAAAAAATCTTAGTTGGTACGCTCAGTTTATGGTTAGCTGGTTGAATGCATAGTTTAATAGCACAAGAGCCAGGTGTGGCTTTGCTGTACCCAAAGTACAAATATATACAATTAGTCGTATTGACAATTAGACGGGTAAACCAGAATTTCCCGCAAACCGTTACCAAATAAGCTCAAAAATTGGGAAATGAATAGTTTAAAAATCGTATATTTTGCTTTAATAAACCAGAATTATGTTTTTATTTTTATTAGAAATATCACACAGTATTGTAAATGTATCAGAATATTTTTCTCAGTGTCCAATATTAGGCAGAAATGTTGTTTAAAATGTGCAAAATTGCTTTCTGGTATTAGTTTCCAAAAATGTAGTTTGAGTCGTGTTTGAATTTTTGCAAAGTTCCTGAAAACAACATAATTTTTTGCAAGTTTTCAATAAGTTTTAACGAAATGCAGTCGTATCACACTGTGGCACGCATGCGAGGTGGTATTATATATTGCGACTTTCAATATCATACAATGAAACACTCTTTATAATCTACGCTCTCATAGTTTAAATTTTTAACAAGGTGTTTGAAAGTACGCATTAAAAGCGGTATTTAGAGAACACTCTGTACTTTGAATAAAAAAGGTATTTTTGATCCTGAAGAGTACAGTCTCTCAGAAAAAAAGCATGTTATACTTACCAAAATGTTGGTTGTATTTTTCTTCTATAACTCTCTTGAATTTATCCATTTCTGTATCAGGTACTTTTTTGTTCCATATGACGATTGGTTTTGAAACCAGAGTTTCAATGAGGCCATTTTTACCAGAACTCACTGAAACACAGCAGTTATATTAATATTCAAAAACTTCAAGGTGAATAACTATATTTAACCAATTGAAAAGGGTAAAATAATAATACAAAAATAATGAAGTAATATGAAACACTTTAGCTCATTGCAGTTTATTCTAGAGGATCGATTGATACAAGGCAAATTTTAAATGATATCAAGAATTTACGAACAAAGGATTTATTTACAGTTTTAATAGGATAACGTAATTAGCATTTAGATACGAGTAACATCAGGCTATTTTATTTATATAGATCATGGATATTGATTTACAATTATATGTTCTTTGAAATGCATTATAATTTTGAAATTCCCTTTACGGTTTTTAGAAAAAGATTATGTATAAAAAAGTTCAGCAGTCAATAGATTAATTTAGTGGAATAGGACAAAAAAAAACTGATTTTGAGTAAAACTTTTTGAATTAATCAAATCCACACTTGTTAAAGACATTTGTTAGTCGACCTGAAGTTAACAGAGAAGATTAAGGGAGAAAACGGTTTATATCCATCAAAGTTGATTCTGAGAAAAAAAAAAACGAATTTGAAAGCGAACAGGAACCCTTTCTCCATAGCACTGCCTATCTTCACTGAGCAATAACTCTTGGGGAGAAATGATTTTCCATGTTATTGATACACCATAACTTAGTAATCCTCAAAAAGCAACAAATTACGATTCAACTGTCATTCTTGTGAATTAAAGACAAACCGTTTTTTTTTCTTCCTTTATCTTCATTTGTTTGATAATTGTAATTTTAAAGAAGATTGTTTGAACATAAACCACATTTGTTGAAGTGCAATGAAAATCTTCCAATATTTTTTTTAATGATCATGCCAAATTTAAGAAAATGTACTTCGTATAATTCCTTAAACTGTTTATTTTTTTTATATTCTAAAATATATATTTCGTCTACATTTTACAGTTTACGAACAATACTATTTTCAAAGTATCATTTAATAAAAAATTACTGATTAAATAATTACTTATAATTGCTTACCGATACAATGATTACTTACTATAATTATAGTATTATGTATAATTATGTATCGTATTATAGTACAGTAATTATAAGATACTATAATTACTTACTACAATTATATAAATTTTTTTTCTTTTTCTTTTCCTTCTAGACGCGGATACGTACCCAGGTTAGTAAAACCCTTACCTGTATAATCCACTTCTGGAATAATAGTAATTATAGTATATAATAATATCACTGTAATTATTTACTGGATTAAAATTTAATAATAAATTATCGTATTATAAATTAATAAATTAATAAATTAATAATAAATTATAAATTAATAAATTAATAATCAAATAATAAACTATTAAATTGATTAAAATTTAATAATAAAATAGAGTTTGCTCCATTTTTTAAAGAAGATTATAGTATATAATAATATTACTCTAATTATTAACTGATTAAAATTTAATAATAAATTACCGTATTATAAATTAATAAATTATAAATTAATAAATTATAAATTAATAATAAATTATAAATTAATAATAAATTATAAATTAATAATAAATTATAAATTAATAATAAATTATAAATTAATAATAAATTATAAATTAATAATAAATTATAAATTAATAATAAATTATAAATTAATAATAAATTATAAATTAATAATAAATTATAAATTAATAATAAATTATAAATTAATAATAAATTATAAATTAATAATAAATTATAAATTAATAATAAATTATAAATTAATAATAAATTATAAATTAATAATAAATTATAAATTAATAATAAATTATAAATTAATAATAAATTATAAATTAATAATAAATTATAAATTAATAATAAATTATAAATTAATAATAAATTATAAATTAATAATAAATTATAAATTAATAATAAATTATAAATTAATAATAAATTATAAATTAATAAATTATAAATTAATAAATTAATAATAAATTATAAATTAATAATAAATTATAAATTAATAATAAATTTTAAAATAATAATAAATTAATTATAAATTAATAAATTAATAATCAAATAATAAACTATTAAATTGATTAAAGTTTAATAATAAACTAAAGTTTGCTCCATTAAATTGGAGCAAATTTTAGTTTGCGCCATGAGGATCAGTAAAGCAAACTTTTCATAATTTCATCAAAACATAACGTGATCAAATATATATTTCGTAACAATTCTTAAAGCGATTTTACGACATAACTGATTCAAATTTGTCATTTCATAACCTTCTAGACAAGAGAATACACAAAGCGAGTTTTGAAACTCGTGATATTCGCGTCATTAATTTCTAATGTATTTTATTATCTTAATTTACTTAATTTCAAGCTAAAACTTCTTAAATACCGATAATCGTTTCACTCCATTTATCTATACATAAGTAGATTATTACCCGTCAATTAGCGGAAAGGTGTTAAAATTAGTAGTATCCGATTAGAATAAGCCGTGTTAACACAGAATGCCATGCATTGTTGATGATATGAAATAAATATGTGATTTAAGGACTTACACAAAAACGTACTTTGCTCTTTTCGAGGGATTCTGATTTCTCACCACCCTAACACAGGGGTAGTCGGAATCTGGGAAATACGCTCCCAATACTTTGGTCAGAAGAACGGCACTAAGTTTGGACCCTTTTATGTTAATTTTACTTTTTCCGTTTTTATCATATCTCGAGAACTTTTTAAGCGAATTATAAAAAAATTTGCACGTAATTATAAAATTTGTTTATTCAAAGATAATTCCATACAAAAAATACCTTTTAGTAAACATTTTGTATTTTTTTTAAAATAATAGTCGAAGGAATTTTGAATTGTACAGTACACATTTTAAACATCATTTCAATTAATGTAATTTTACAAAACAAATTACAAATTATCAGCGAAATTGCTCGAATAGTTCCTGAGATAGAACTTTGAAAATACGATTTTTTAAAATTCAATTTCGCTGGAACTATTCGACCGATTTGGTTCAGATCTTTTATTTTGCAAAGTAAAACTATATTCTTTAAAATTTAAAAATTGAATGCCTTATATTTAAATTTTTTATTATTATTAAATAAAATATAATTAAATGAAATATAATTAAATGAAGACGCCCGGGGGCTGAGCGGTAGCTCTTCACGCTGTCGTGCCACAGGTCCGTGGTTCGATCCTCGGGCCGGGCAAGGTTGACTTAGCCTTTCATCCCTTCAGTGGGTCGATAAATGAGTACCAAGCATGCTCGGCTGACCAAGCATCCGCGTTCGGCTGACCACCTGACCGGAACATCTGCTCCTGCACCCCAGAGCCCAAGGTCAAGAAAACTGAGATGGGCACAGTAGGCCTTGGCCCTCTAGGGCTGTCGCGCCGCTGAGTTTAGTTTTTTATAATTAAATGAAATATAATTAAATAAAAAAATTGTAAAATTTATATTTTACTTGGATAAACATTCTCTTTGGATAAACATTCTTACAATTGTATGCAAAAGTTTTCAATTTTCTAATAAGTTTTCGAAATAGGGTTAAATATGCAAAGAATAAAATTAACATTAAGTGGTTCAAACTTTGGACCGCTCTTCTGATTAAACTATTGGAACCCTATTTCTCAGATTGCGGCTTCACAGAAAACGGAATATAGGGGGTGAAATATCCGAATCAGTCAAAAAAAAAAAGGTAAGTTTATTCAGAAGAAGTACGTTTTTGTGTCTGATTTTGCAACTTAAACTATCGTCTGCACTAATTCATTAGCATGCTTGAGATTGCTGCGTTGAACCATTAAGATTGAGTCCTAGAACGTGAAGATCCGATCATTGAATCAAAAGTTATTCAGGGAGGTCCGTTTTTTATTCTGCGCACTGAACTTAATAGTTGTGCATTAATGAAAATTAATCCTGCGAATTGGAGCAGAAGATTCTTTCATGTGTTCAGTAGGACTCCACAAAACTAGTCTCAGTCAATTTTTTGTAAAATTTTAAATAAATAAAATTATTTTAGTATTTTTTTTGTGCCTTAAGAACTTTAAACTTTAATTCACTAAATCTAACAATATTTATTTCGCAATTACTTATATTTCATGACAAAAATAAAAAGGTCAAAAAGTAAATGTTCTACAAGAAAATTGTTTTGTATAAAGAAGTAATTTTAATATTTTCTTTTTTTCTGTAAAATTGTTAAGGTGCGGTTAAAATAATGGTTTGAAAAATTCATGGGGTTTGGAGGTTACTCCAAATTCCTTCAACTTCTGAAAACTAAACAATCGCTCAAAAAAAGTTAAAACTGTAACATATAATAAAATACAATTCACGATTTTTAAATAGAAACAGCGAACATTCTTACAGAATCTGGTTTGATCATTCTTTTTAAAATGTGCCAAACAAATTCTCAATTTTTAAATATATATTTCATATAAATTTTTATTTTGATTAAAAGTTAAGATTTGAGGTTCAGCTTTGGGAATTACTTTGTATTAAAATAAAAAGTTTGTTTTAAAAACCTTTAATTTTTACTTAAAAACGTTTGCTTCGGGCAGAAAAAAAATGGAATGCATCTATTCTTCTCTTAAGATTATTTCTGACTAAACTATTTTTTTTCCTAACTGTCGTTGAACAGCTGACCCAATTTTTGGGTTTACGACTACTAATGTTCAACTCCGTAGCCTTGTAATTTTGAACCAAATCCGGAAGACAAGGGAACTCCTGCATTTAGTAATGGGAGAAATTTGCCTTTGTGGAGGACTTTTTGATGGAACTAAACCGCATTTGCGTTACATGGAGAGGAAGACCGCGAGAACCTCCAACGGTTAGCCTGACGGCAAGGGGACTCTAGCCCATGATCCGTCTACCACTGAGGATATTTCACGTCAGCACTGTGGTCGGTGCAAGCCGGATGCGGAATTCGTATCTACCAGCCATCGCCGGGATCGAACCCCGGTTCACCTCATTGGAAGGCGAACGCTCTATCCCCTGAGCCATCGCGGCTCGACTCAACTATTTTGTTCGTTTTCGAACGGTATCGCTAGAACATTTTGGAGAGAGTTTCAGAATGTTCTGAATGCCCATGGTAAGGTTTTGAAGATCGCAAATGATTTTAAAAATCCTAACCGCCTTTCTAAACAATGAAAACGATTTAGAATGTCTTTCTTTCAATAAGCTTATTATGATGTAAGAGATCGAAGAAATTCTGTAAATTATTTATGGAGCTTAATAAAAAGTTTACACCTGCGAGACGGTTTTTATCTATTTTCTTCTACCGTGTAACCATCTTTTATTGACAACAGTTACATCATGAGAGTTTGTGAAATTTATGGAATAGTGTTCCATTCATCAGAGAGTCTAATGATGCTTGACTTTTAATGAAATTGTGTATAATCTACGCGCCATTTAACAACACAATATTTTTGTTTTTTATCTCTCAGTTTACTTTAAGCAGGTTAAGAGATTTCTCACACATATTACGAATTTTTTTTGACTAGGAAACATTACTGAGCAAATATTTTTAGCAGATCGAGGTAAGATTTGTAAGTCAAATACATCAAGAACACATCAAGATACACATCAAGATACTCAAAAACGAATGCAGCATATTCTTAAACAAAGTCACAAAGTTCAAACTAGTCAAATCACGTGCCTTATAAAAAAACGCGAATAATCGAAGGTATGTTTAAATATTACTAAGAAATGAACGAAGTCTTTATTAGTCAGAACATTTTTATTTGATTTTGAGCTAGATTTTACAAACGTTTTTGAATAGTTTCGATATTGCTATAGTTTTGGCATCTACTTGGAGTTTTGGAAAGATTTTGCGCAATGTTTAAAGTCCTTCATAAAATTAGAAAAAGTTGTCCTTAAAATGCTTTTTTTCAAAGATTTTTCAGTTCATTTGTTTTAATTGATTCGATATATAACTTCTGGTCTAATGATCAGCTTTGTAAGTATTGATATATGCAATCCTAATGGCTCTAGAGATAGATTAAAAAAATATGCAATTTATTAAACCAGAGTATCCTTAAATTTTTAAATTCGGTAACTAAAATGCTTTTTCAAGTATGTCAAAAAATTTTTTTTGTTGACAAATTCAGATCTTTGACCCTCAAAATACGAAAAGTGTAACTGATTCTAGAAAAAAAGTACCAATAGTTAAATCAATTAAGTGATCCCAAGTTTAAGTTCCTTAAAATAAATTTTTGGTTTACTTAGCATATTTTTTCTCATCAAGTAGATTAGCATATTTTTTAATTCAAAGTTAAGTCCCTATTTATTGTTAATTCCGCTCAAATTAATTTTTTAATCTATTATTTTATATTATTAAATTTTAAAATATATTAAAATATTTAAAATTCTCACTAAGCACAGTTTCTTTCCTCCCTAATTCACTCTAGAAGCTCGAAATTTGAAAATAATCAGTCATATTAATTTCACGAAATAAAATTTAAAAATGCGATTTGATTCAATTTTTTTCTCCGGAATTATTTCATCAATTTCATATACATTTTGGATTTAAAATTACTTAATCGCCAATTATCATCGTTTTTGCTTATCTATAGAATTTGAAGCCAGCAAATATGCTTCTTACCATGAATTGCATACTTTCAGCTTAGTAAAACAATAAAAAGTGTAGATAAACTTTAAAACTGATGTATACACGTCCTATATACCTATATATATTTAAAAAAATTAATTTCCCCCCTTGTGATTTTAAGTGAATTTTAAATTTAATAAGTATTTTAGTAAAAATATATTACGAAATTAAATAAATCTTGAAGTTTTTTTTGTGTTCGACATAAAATAAGCTAATGCAATTAAAGAAATTTCACGTCTTTACATGAAAACATTTTATGTCTGTTCAAGTTATAAATTTTCTTAAAACTCTGAGAACATTGGTTTTAGCATAAATAGTTCAATTTAAATTCTCTCTGACTTAAAGGGTAATAAATTTTTTTGTTAGGGATTGAATTCTTTGGATCACAATTTACTGAATCATTCCATAGAGTAAAGTTGACACAAACCTACCTGTCCCTTTCTAAAGAAGCATAGTGGAAGCATTAGTGGGATAAGTAACTAGGAGAAATAAAAATACTTCTTTCATATGGAATGCAAAATATTTTATATCCTTTGTCTCAAGTTTCTGTGTACACTCGCAAAATTAGTATTTAAGCTAATCTGTTTCAAAATTTTTAAATGTAATTTTTGTAACATCTAGGTAAGCATATACCGGGATTAAAGTTATTACTAATCAGCATTACGTAATAGTTAATACACTAGTACTGTGTTTTACATGTTTCTTTGCTAGCTAAATATTAATTGAAACTCGGAAAACCACTTTATTTAAAATTCTACGCAGTTACCTAAATTGTACCTCGAATGGGGTCCTAAACAACACCTCGTAAAATAGAGAAAGCCTCAACACGGATCAATTTAGAAGTTCGACGTAACGAACAAAAATTGCACTATGGAGGAAAATGAGGAAGGTGTTACTACGTTCCAGTTACTAAGCTGCGCGGTGGGGGAAATTCGAAAGATTCATTTACGTTTGAACTACTAAGGAATTAAATTTCTAGTATATAATATCCCGTACCTTTTTTCGCCTAAGAAGCATTGTTCTGAATCGTACCGGAATGATTTAGGAGCAACGTATTTACTGTAAACTACTCAGCGTGTAACTTTCCAAGACCATTCAACTGTTCCACATCCAAACTATTTAAAAGTGCTAATAACTAATCGTGAGTTACTACGCAATATGAAATTTAGCATCTGGTGAGGTTTTATAGTAAGGTTGAAAAAACTGAAGAATTAACAGTTCTGGTTCGTTGCTTACTAATCCATCAATTTTTAATTAAATGGACTAATTTTGGACTTAAGTCAGTTAGAAAGAATTAAAATTATGAACCAGAACGGAAAAAAAATAATGAAACATATCCAAGTGCTAAGACTCCTGGTGCTTCAAGTAATTATCTTACTTGCTTCAAAACCTAATAAGAAATTTGATTCTAGATCCCAAAAAGATATAGGCTTAAAGAGAATTTTTTTAAGAAACAATTTAAAATTAGCAAATGAGCTTAAACAAAGGTAGAAGGTAAAGGTAAAAGAGCTGCAAATGAAAATTAGAGAAATCAGATATGCAATCTACAACATTAAATCAAATAAATAAAACTCTAAGATATATTTTTTTTCTGGAAAAATAACAAAATTAGGTCTAAACCAAATATGTATTTCGACACAAGATGTTTTATTTATTAGTTTACTAATGAAAAGGAAACGCCGTCAAAATTTTGTTAAGGCTTACATTATTTCAAAAATTCGCTGTACCCCACTAATTTATTTGATTATCAACATGTAAAATTTTTAAAATTTTACAGGTTAAATGCTCAATATGTTTTTTTTAAAGATCACTACATAACATACTGTTTTATGCCGAAATTTTCTTTTTCTAATTAGGAGTTATTAAAAATAAACTTAGCGTCTCTTGAACAATTTAGGAATACAGTATAAAGAAATAAATTAATAGGAATTTTGCTCTTATAATGACCTAGTTTTTAAGCTTTTAGAAAAACTGGAAAAGTATTGTTCAGGCGATAAAAACTTAAGAATTTTATTATTTAGACCTCAAAATGTACAATAGAAATGAAAGATTTTCCTTATCGTGAAACAAGCTTGGAATGTCTTTCAACCAATTATGTTTTACGACAAGTTATTTTTTCAAGTTAAATAAAAGAACTGTAATACAATTGATTTCCTTTAAACTCTGCCTAAATTCCTATTTTTACGAACAATACTTTAAGAACAATTCAGAGAATAATAAAATTAAATTTACTTTTCTAGTAGTAATATGTTTTTTATCATTCGCAATTTCCATATCCTTTTTCATATCGCGAATTTTGAAACACAAGTAGTTTTTTTCCCTCTTTTTTTCATTAACCTCAATCTTTAATGCAAAACCAATGAATTTTTCTTAAAAATTCTTCACGGTATTTTTCTCAAAAATGTTCCCGTCATTTGAGCTATGACTAAAATATAAGATCTACGAAAGAATATTTAGATGGTATAAATTATTTATGTCACTCAGAAGTTTGGATCAATTTGATATGTGATTTCATACTGTAATCGAATATTCTTACTACTGTATCATTAGTTTAGTAAAACCAGTATCATTTAAGATTTTTGATTTGCATTTTCTATCTTGCCTATTCAATAGAACATAAAATCTCGAAAACTAAACAAAGAACTAAATTAAAGATACACAATTCAGACTTCTTAGAAGAAAATTTAGTTCCTTTTCTAATATTTGAAACGTAAGTTTTCATTTCTATATGAAGAACAAAGTTAATGGTACATAATACAAAATTTAGTTCTTCTATTATTTGTAAAGTAAGTTATATCTTGCAAATTAGTTCTATGTTGTTTAGATTCAACAGCAGCTGAACTTAGACTAATCGTCAAATCAAGTGCAAAATAGGTTTTTACATGAAGATTCTATTATTGTGCGGTACAAAAAAAAACACTTTTAATTATTCTTATTTGATTTTATAGCTTCTATCACAAAAAAAACAACTTTCTTTTATTATCTGTAACTATATGCATCATGAATAAATACACAATCCTGATATTTAATAATAAAAATTCGATTATTTTTATTTAATTTTATAACTTCCATCACGAAAAAAACAACACTTTCTTTTATTATCTGTGGTGCATCATGAATAAATACACAATCTTGATATTTAATAATAAAAATGTGATTATTTTTATTTAATTTTATAACTTCTATCACAAAATAACAACACTTTCCTTTATTATCTGTGGCTATATGCATTATGAATAAATACACAATCTTGATATTTAATAATAAAAATTTAAATCTTTTTATTTAATTTTGTAACTTCTATCACACAAAAAAACACTTTCTTTTATTATCTGTGGCTATGCGCATCATGAATAAATACACAATCCTGATATTTAATAATAAAAATTTAATTATTTTTATTTAATTTTACAACTTTTATCACAAAAAACACTTTCTTTTATTATCTGTGGCTATGTGCATCATGAATCTTGATATCACAATCTTGATATTTAACAATTTAAAAAGACAGTTAAAAATTTTAAAAAAAGCAACTTACCTTTTAAAGAATTATTATTTTCTCCATTTTCGTATATATTTTCGCTCAAAGTTGACCCAGGCATTTTAACCACAGTAATCCTATAAATTCAGTTTCAAAAATAAAATTATTTTCCTCAAAGTACTTCACACCATTAAACCATAAAGAAAATGTTTATAGAACTATGACACTCCTAACGTCCAGATCCCTTAATACTCAACTGATAATTTCGATCCCAGATTTGCGATCTTTAAGGTTCAACTTTTGTTTGTTTGTTTCTCCTTCCCCTTTCTCCACTCCCCTCTCACGTGAGGGTGTTTTTCTCGCCAGTCGTGAAATTGAGCATTTAGTTCCGCTGCAGTGAATGAAACAATTAGCTTGATTGTCACCATAGTCGGGTTTTTTTTTAGAGGTATAGAAATTGAAATTAGAATTGAAAAAAAATGTAAACAGTATTGGCAATGACCGCAGCTTAGAAGGGTATTTAGAGATAATCATGTGGTTTCAGACTAAATCGGAAATTTTATTTGAGTTTTGTGTTAGGAATGACTTAAGAGGCCTCATCCCTAAGCTCTGAAGGGGTGTAGGCAAAGAAGGGACATCAAATATGCTTTTAGTCATCGATATTTTACAAATAAATTAATAATTTTCATTTATTCTATTTGGCAGTATCTTTCGAAACATAGGAAATTGAAGGTCGTCGCCCAATCAGAAACTTGCAAATATTAGCACGCAGTATTTAACAATTCCAATGGGTCTTTTCTGAGAAAATTATTTTTAGAAAGGTGGTTCAGTTTTACCTTTCTTTTTTGAAAAATAATCCTGCTTTTTGAATTGTGCTACAAAAAATTGTGCTTTTTTAAGTTTTCTTTAAATATAAAAATCTAATAAATGCATGTAGATAAAAAAAATTAATTTGCTACAACTAATCTTGTTAATTGCCTTATTTATTTATAACATTTTTCATAGCATAATTTAAGATTTCCAAAGTACTATTGAAAGAAGGAATTGTTCTAGCAAAAATATGTAAGCAATGCGATTGTTTAAAATATAAATTTTATTTGCAGTTTAATTCTTGTAATACATATGAATTATTATTTATTCTATTATTCTATTTGGCAGTATCTTTCGAAACATAGGAAATTGAAGGTCGTCGCCCAATCAGAAACTTACGCACAGTATTTAAGAAATTCTGACAAAATTACCTTTCGAAAGGTAGTTTAGTTTTAGCCTTGTTTTTATATTTTTAAAAAATAATTCTGCTTTTTGAATTGTGCTAAAAACTATTGTGCTTTTTTAAATTTTCTATAAATATAAAAACCTAATAAATGCATGTAGATAAAAAAAATAAAAACAAATTCGCGATAACTAATCTTTTTATTTGCCTTAATTATTTATGAAATTTTTTGTAAGATAATTTTAATATTTCCATAGTACTGTTGAAAGAAGGAATTATTCTCGCAAAAATAATATGTAAGCAATACGATAGTTTGAAATATAAATTTTATATTTAGTTTATTTCTTTTAATACATATGAATAAAAAACGCTAATTTGACTATAAATTTGGAACTATAAAATTAAACCATTTGTCTAGAAAAATTCATGCAAATTATTTAAATCCTAATAAACGTAAACTACGGTAAAAGAGCGTAAATAATGTCACATGAATCGATATACTCTATTTTCTGTTCTATAATAAAAAACCTTCTTCAATGTCTAAAGAAGGTTCTGCATCATAGGTTCATAATTATAAAAAGGTTCATCTTTTCAATGCGAAATTATTTGTGTAGCTTCATTTATATGTATTACACACTTCACCTTTTCTTTAATTGAACATTTAAATCTGAATGTGAAAAACAGCTATTTTTAAATAATTCAAAATTCAATTAAGATATAATTTCCAATAAATATTTAACGAAAAAGTTATTTATAATTATATAAAAGTGATTTTATAAAGTATTAAAGCATTGTAAATTTTAATTACATGGAAGTTATAGAAATTTTAGAACAATCTAAAACCAGAATACATATTTCA
This sequence comes from Parasteatoda tepidariorum, assembly GCF_043381705.1. Taxonomy (NCBI): domain Eukaryota; kingdom Metazoa; phylum Arthropoda; class Arachnida; order Araneae; family Theridiidae; genus Parasteatoda; species Parasteatoda tepidariorum. The sequence continues at coordinate 21,735,882 of NC_092207.1, forward strand.
ATATCAATAACTCGGAATTTATTATACGTAACTTTGAACATGAGAGATTTTAAATTTAAAAACGAAAGAATTGATTTCACTCGTCAGCAATGGCTTATTGCGCTTATTATTAAGTTTAATTGAGATTACTTTGACAATATACAAACTCCTGTCATAACGAAAAAAATAATTCTGTAAGTAATTGATTTACAGTGAATACTAACTTCAGTAAATGATCGTAATATTCAGTAAAGATGTTTATTTTCAGATTGAATAACTTTAAATACCTATTTCAAAATTAAAAGACTTACTAAATAATAACACGATCAACAATGTATAGGAGACACAAAAATACAATACTGTACTAAAGTTCCAGATAAAGGCCAAAATTTTGATTCTGTAAATTATTTGTATTCTTGGTAGCACTATCAATTAAAAGTTTTCTTCATCATCATCATCGAAATTTATCTGGGTGCCTGAGGATTAAAAATTTTCTCTGGACTTCAGAGTTGTTTGATTTTAATTTTATTTATTGCTGCAACAGGTTTGTGTGTTCAATTAAAGGGTCTTCGGGTTACCGAAGCTGGGGTGCCAGCCCCACTGCAGAGGACCTAAATTGTGATGGTATGTCTTCGGATCATCCTCAGGGATGTTTCCCAGAGTGTCGCCAATAGCCCTCTAGAACGACGTAAATGAACTACAACAACAATAATATTGATGTCTATTTAATTATTCATTTATTGGTAGGACATACATTTGCAGGCTTGTGTGCTCAATTAAAGCTTACAAACCTTTATCAAATAGAAGGGCAGATAGCACAATACGGAGAGGGACAGCACGAAGATACATCTAGGGTTACAGCGGGAATCGAACCCTCTACCTCCAGTGCTGCTCTCAGCTTTCAGAGTTGTTTATTTACTTCAGAGAAAACTCTTTCATCTCCTGATCTCTGTTTCGCTTAAGGTTCACTCAAAGAGATGTTGAAAGGCTTCTATCACCCAATGGTATTACCCTTTCACATAATGGTCTGAAACATGGTTCAATTCCTGTCATTGTTGAATATTACTGTTGAATCATTTTTTCTTTGTTTTGTGGTGTACTGTAATTTTTACCAGATGCTCTTCAGTCAGCTTATAACTTATAATCCTGCAGATTTTTGCATGGATGAATAAAGTTTGTCACGGAGTCAGCGAGAGATATAAATCTTGAGCTGCGATAGTGATGGAAGCACGTTCTTTCCTCGAAAACTAAATATCACACAATCGCTTTATCAAACTTGGATCAAGTTCACAGACATAGATATACATAGAATCAATATGTAATGTAGAGTATTTTTTTATTATTATTTTATTTTTTTATTTGATGGGAAAAATTTATCAGGCTACACATACATCGCTTTATGCAATCAGGATAGACAAAAACTGGAAACTGCATCAGTAGTTGCAGTTCATTTACGTTGCACTAGAGCTGCACAATGGGCTATAGGTGACAGTCTGGGAAACATCCTTTAAGATGATCCGAAGACATGCCATCACAATTTCGATCCTTTGCAGAGGGGATGGCACCCAAGGTTCGGTAGCCCAATGACCTGCACGAGAAGTCGAGCACTTTACGGTAGAGCAGTTTAACGAGGACGCATACCGCAAACCCTCGGTCCCTACGCAGACTAATCCAAGTGGTTACCCACCCGCACACTGACAGCAGTCAGTGATACTTGACTTCGGTGATCTGCTCTGAACCGTGTCTTAACGATCAGTCCACTGCATGACGGAAACAGCATCAAAGAAATAACTTAAAACTCTGGCCGAGAGGTTTTCGCAAAAGCTCTATAACGTAGAGGTAGCGGGATCGAATTCCATCCTCCCTGTATGTATCTTTATGATGTTCTTCTCTAACTTGTGCTACCTGTTCTTCAACTTGACTCAGTATTAGAAACCGTACTTTGCAATTAGTGCTCAAATCTGCATATGTGTGTAACAATAAAATAAAATACATAAAAATCTGTCTGAGGGAATGATTCATACGTATTTCGTTTTTAGAATTGTTCAGTTAAGTTTAAAAAGTTTGGAATTGTTTGCGTGTTGTAATACCAATGCTGAAAAACTCTAAAAATTAAGGGCAATAGTAATAATAGTAGTTTATTTACATCGCACTGGAACTGCACAATGGGCTATTGGCGACGGTCTCGGAAGCATCTCTGAAGATGATCCGTAAACATAACATCACAGTTTTGATCCTCTGCAGAGGGGATAATAATTCTCTTGCTACAGATTTTGTGATTTTTTGTAGAGCTCGGTAGCCAAACTCACTAATTAAGGACCAGTTCTGTTGTATTTCGCGGAAAGTTCCGAAATGTGGAGGTAAGGGCTAGAGTCTCACCGCAACTCTGCATTCATTATTCTTTTATGTAAATTTTTATTCTATATGTTCCTTAATTTAACAAATCACACTATAGAGTATTATCAAATATTATATAAGCATACCAAAAAGCAGTCTCCTTGCAGAACACACAAGAGTCTCTTCCTTAAATAACATAAAAACATAACACTGGGAAACAATTTTTTTTTCTGTTGCATGAGATTTTTTAAGAAATCTTAAACAATTCCGCTGTTTTCAAATCTGTAATTGGTTTCTCTTTCAAGTTTGTTTTTACTACGATATTTTTAGTCTATTTTCTGGTTGAAATGATAGAGTTGGTGGAAATGTTAGAGTAAATTTAGAGCAAGTAATCGCCGCCTACCCTCTTTACCTGAAATGGGTTCCTATGCAGTTTTAACGAAAAAAATCCAATGCAGTTAAAAACAAAACCAGCTAATTGCATTTGCATCTTTTTGTGTGTAAAAGGTGAAATTTTACTTCCTTTTTATCAAAATATGGAATAATTAATATATATGCTACATTGCTTAAGAAAATAATTCGTACTTAATACATTATTCAATGTTCATATAATTGAGATGGGTACGATTCAACTGAGATATCAATGGCTGTAGTAGTTGAAATGCTTATATTTACTTTTTATAAATAGCTATTTAGTCACTTTGCAAGAAAAAAAATGAAATAAAAAGACATTATTAAGTTTTAAATAGCAAAATGTTTAGCAATAGGAGATAAATTGGCAATTTTTAATAATTTTTTAACTTGTACCACGTTTTTGAGAATATCTTTATCTTTAAAGAAAAAGAAATATAAAGCAATGGATTCTTAAGAAATTCTCCGCATCCATCTTGATATTTTTAGTACATTATCGTTTTTAAAAAATGAACCGATAATTGATAATTATGTTTTCCCCCCCGCTTTTTTTAAACTTCTCTGTTAAAATCTATCCAGTGCTTGTAACATTTTTAAATTGCTTTTTTTTTAATTTTACAAAAAGAAAACTTTTTTATTAAAGAAAATGTTGTGGGTTGTATTTGTAAGGCAAATTAAACTAAGCACTTTTCTTCTTATACTAGTTTTTATTTTATAATTCAATAGTTTAATATTTTTGTATGGTATAATTTTACATGTCTACTTTATGCAAGTTTCTTCCTAACAGATTATCTTAAAAACTTTCGTAATGTAATTGTGAAAATGTATGTTTTTTTTAAAAAAATTATTTTTTTAATAATTTAAATCTTTCTTATAAGTCTTGGTTTTTATAATTCGACATAGTAATATATAAATTTGTTATAAATGGCTATTTGTAAAAGCATTGTAAATACTTTGATGTATTTTTATCGACAGAACACACTAAAAAAATGTATCTCTTATACAAAAATGTATATTTCTGAGTACTTATGACAAATTAATTAAAAATTTATATTTTCTTCAGTAAGGAAAGAGAAAACTACTTCAACAATTATTGATTCTATAAAAGACTAGCCGCTTTTGAAAAACAGTGCGGTCACTTTTCAAAAAACATTTAAACTTTAATGGCCATTTTAAAATTTTTATAACCATTTTAGAAAGGATAGAAAATGAATAGAAATAATTACTTCGTAACTAAGTTTTTATTTCTATAAAAATACAAAATTATTCTAACTAATCATTTAACGCCTAACTAACTATTCAACCCTGCTTAAATTATTATAGATAACCCAACAAAGTGAACAATAACAATAAGTTGCCAATATATAGAGAAATACTCCAGTTTACAATGCCACATAATATATATAGGGAGATTAAACTTATATCTTTATATTATCTAAAGAATAAGAGTTTAAATAAAATTGAAATTTTATTTCTTTTTCAAAGCGACAATACTTACATAGTTTTATTACAGGAAAATACAAATGATCGTTATTATTTGCAATGACTAATAGTTTGTGTCATATAACTATGTAAATATTAATTTAAAAATGCTACTTTTCCGTCTGTGTTCAAATTGAGCTTTAAACTATGAAAACAATTTCTCTTGTTTCTAACAGTGGTAAGTTGCGCAAAAGAACAACTTATGTTGTAAAATGTTGGAAATGTATGTCTTTCTTCATCAGAATTTCTACAATTTTAAACACCGAAAAGTCTGTTTGTTGTTTAATTGATATTTACTTAATAGAAACTCCACTACTTTGCTATTTAATATAATAAGGTTCATAAGCTTAAATTCTTATATTTTTCAAGTCATATACTTTCGTTTAAAATGTTTGAAAGTGTCTAGTCTCATTTAAAAATGTCGAAGAACTCTCAATTAATTTTGATCAGAATAAAGCTTTTGCATTCAACATTTAAAAGAAAAAAAATGAAACCCCAATAAATGTTTATCGAAAACTGAATAGCAAAAAATATTATAGAATGAAAGCAAAAAAAAATTGCTTAGATTGCAAAAATAAGGGCACACATTTTATGTAAATTTTTAACGATTGTACAATTGCAAAAAAGCAATTATAAACGGTTTTAATTTTTGGAAAAATTTTGAACAATTAGTGATAAACTTTTGTGTAAGTTGCTAAGTTCAAAAATACGTTTGGACATACGAAAAGTTAAAATGTTTTCATTTGAACATCAAAATTCGATACCACCAACGTTGGAATAGTTTGAAACGAAAAGGAAATTCTCATTTAAAATTTTAGAATACTTTACTCTTTTCACTCAAATTTTTATTTAAAATAAAAACTATCACACATGCATTGAAAATCGGAAATATTTAACTTTCTCCTAGTTGCTAAAATTTGACATTGCTAACCTTAAAACACATTTTTATCTCAAGAACGCCGTGAATGGTGGCTTCATCTTGCTGAAATACCCAGTTTTCTCCAATTAACTAATCTTTATATGAAAGGAGAAGCTGTCATTTGCGGTTCTTTCAGCTGAAGTTCTCCCACTAACCATCAATGGCTCCGTTTTTTAATGTCAATTTTATTTCAGTTTCTCTTTATTCTTTCCATAGCTTCAATGAGACGCGGTGGAGTCGTGGTGGCTCAGGAAATAGAGCATTCGCCTCCCAATGAGGTGACTCAGTTTCGAATCCCAGCGTTGGCTGATTGATACGAATTTGGCTCTCGATCCGCATTGATCACAGTGCTGGCGTAAAGCATTCCTGGTGGTAGACGATTCATGGATTAGAATACCCTTGCCGTTGGGCTAACCGAGGGATGTTTCCGTGGTTTTCTTCCCCATGTAAAGTGAGTGCGGGAAAGTTCAATCAAAAATTCCTCCACGAAGGCTAGTTAATGCCGATTCTTGCTCCAAGAGTTTTCTTGTCTTCTGGGTTGAGTTCAAAATTACAAGGCTACGGAGTTGATAGTCGTAGCCTCAGAATTGGGTCGGCTGTTTAACGCCGGCTATAAAATAAAATAGTTCTATGGAGGAAGCACTGCTGTCCAAATTCAACTTTTTCACATTGTGGTAAACTATTAATGGCCGCTCATCTGCGCAGTCTATTTCAACTTTTGTGGAATACACCGATGCGCCTCGAAAGATAATCTAATAAGCGCTAGTTTTTTTCTTCTTTTTTTTTGTCGATAAAATTGCATGGGTTTTGTTACTTTAAAAAACATGTAAGAAATTATAAATAGTATTTTCAGTAGTTTTTGGTTTGCACGAACTTTATCTGAACTTCCCTTATCTCAATACCTTTGTCCTCCCTTTCAGCGTTTGTTGCTCCTTTGCAGCTGTAAAAGTAAAACCATATTATTTCACCTGAATAAGTTATATATGTTATCATAAATAACGAGTTATTACTGGTAAAAATGCATATTGTTTAGAAGGACTCGTAGTTTCTCGTTCATAATTGATTGATTATGAAAGACGAGGATTCAAATTTTATTTCTGTTTTTTACTACAATTTATTCATTGTGCATTTATTGGGTTATTGATTCAGTGAAAACGCATTCTTATTTTAAGTATACCAGTACGTATCTAAATAACGTGTAAAATTAGTTACTAGGTGTAAAATAAATACGAATAATCAAATTGATGAATTAATCATATAATCAATGACTGAGATATTCGATGAATACTTAAAACAAATGAATTGGTGAATCGTTGAATGAACAAATAAACGCATCATCAAAGAAGAAGAAAACCGAAGAATCAATGAATAAATTAATCAAAGAATCAATGAATAACGGAATCAAAGAATCAATGAATAAATTAATCAAAGAATCAATGAATAACGGAATCAAAGAATCAATGAATAACGGAATCAAAGAATCAATGAATAACGGAATCAGTGACCTGAATAACTAAACGAATTAAAAACTTCACGAATTCATAAATGGGTGAATCAAAATTTCAGCAAACCAGTGCATTAGAGAATTAAAGAATCAGCTGATGAATTTATATCAGCCAGTTGATGAACTCAGCTAGTTCATGAATTAGTAAATCAATATATTAGGAAACCAATTAATCACTGAGTGAAAAAATAAATAAAAAATGAAAGATTTGATCAATAAATTAACAAATAATTGCATTATTGAATCAGTTAATTAGCAAATTAATAATCGATATATAAAAGAAAAAAAGCACGCAGGTCAACGCATAAATATAGTAGAGAGTAATGGTAATGAGCAATAAAATCAATGACCTCCTGAGATACTGAATTTTAAAAATACGATTTTTTTCAAAAATTTGATTTCTCAGGAAGTATTTTATAATTTTATAACCGTCGTTAAACAGCCGACCCAATTTCACGGGTTTACCACTACTGAAGTTCAACTCCGTAACCTTGTAATTTTGAACCCAATCCAGAAGACAAGGGAACTCCTGGATCGTATACTGGGAGAATACTCAGGAAGTATTTGAGAAAAATAAGGATAAAAATTTATTCAGAGTGGTTCATTTTTCCTTGTGAGAATTGTAAATTAACACGGTTTTTCGGAGCTCTGTCGCCATAGAAAAAAAAGCCGCAGTTTAAGTGCTTTACACTGAAGTAAAACATTAATTTTATAACTGTATATGTCATCTTGGTGTGGAGAATTATCTGAGCTTGAGAAGGGACGAAAAACTTAAGTTTTTTTTAATTGTTAAACTTTCTTAAAAATCGCCGATTTGGGGTAATTTTTCCACCTACAAGAAAATTATTAAAATCACTGCCTTGTTCTTGTTTTTTTTTGCAAATTTTAATGAGCCCAGATAATGCAGCATTAAAGAAAATGGAGCTGTTTTTAAATATTAAAAAATTTGACCACAAACGCTTTTCATTTCCACAAAACTGTTGCTTTTCTTGCGGCAATTTCAAAATAAGCATAGACAGTTCTAGCTTTAGATAAGCTAAACTTGTCCTAACAGTCATGAATAACTGTTGCAAACTCACACCAGTTATGAAAATAGCATATTATGCACAACAAAGTATAATTTCATATGACGACGAAGCCTTCGAAAAACAACCTTAAGAAGATTATTGGATTGCTCTTCCTAAGGAAAATTTTGAGTTTCAAATTAAACTCTTTGACTAACTTTATTGAGCTTGTCTTTTGCTCATGTCTAAGTCTACATTTGTAACTGCTGTGATCTTTTCACGCTCAGTCAGTCACCCATAAGTGATTCTACCGGATATCATGACCATTTGTCTTCTTTCATTGCAAAATCCAGACGAAATATTAGATGTTTCGAAAAGGCATTAATGATAAAGTTTGCAAGTTCATGGATCGGCACTCATCGCTTGGCGTGAAAATAATATCTTGTTAACCTTGTAGAACATTTCAGATAATTACGTTTAATGATCACTTACTTCAGTCTCCCCTATTTCTAAAAAGAGAATATACTTTTTTTTTGGTTAAAATAAATGTT
>NC_092207.1:21747370-21756207 GCF_043381705.1 Parasteatoda tepidariorum
AAAATGCTCATGGTTTTGCAAATCAAAATTGAGTCTAATTTGACTTGATATTCAACAAGTCTTAAAAAATAATCAGCAAAAGTGTGATCAGTAAAAAATAATCAGTCATCATAGTGAAAACAGATAACTTATTTTTTGTTGGAATGAAGGATATGCTGTGATAAGTTGTTTATCAAATTTTTTTCAACAAAAAATTTATAACAGTAAACTTTTAAAACGCAGTTAGAGATTTCATAGTAATTTATTTGTTATATTGTAATTTTTTTACGTACAAGCTATATTAGGCTAACTAAAAAATAGAAGTGTGTTTTTTTACAAAAGTTTATAAAAAAATAAACACCACAATTTTAATACATCAGCATTTATTTATTGTTATTTTTCAAAATTGTTGAAACAATACATGTATTACAAGAGCGAGATTGAGTCGCATATGTTTTCATACAAAAGTGTGACAAGTAATTTTGGTGTTAGACAAGTTCTGTATACACGGATTGATTAAAATACTAAAATTTATACAACTGCTGTTTAAAAAAATATTTTAAGTAGTACCTACATTTATTTCAAAAATATTCACTTCATGGTTAAGGAAATTGTTAAAAATATGTTTTGTCTTATCACAGTAAAAAAGCTAATATTAAATACATTTAGTATTCAAAACATGAGCTAACAGTCATTCATAATGGAAAGAATGAGTTGATGACATTATTCAGTTTAAAAATATTTAAAATCCAGAGAAAAAAATTCGTAAGTTGGTAGATTATTCAAAACTTTGTTCAATATCAAAATATTTATGCAGTTGGAAATTAAAGTATAAAGTACATTTAAAATCCATTCAAGTAATAGTAACTTGCACATATAAACACATAGAACGCATATATACAAAAAACTGAACATCACATGGTGGGTAAAGTACAAAAAAAATCATACAGTAAGAAAAACCGACTTATCGGTATTTACACAAAACTTGCAGAAAAATTGAAAATTTAATATGAATAAACTTTTTATATATGGTATTAGTTTGAATGTTCGAAACTTAATATTGTTTTCAAATTTGAAAAAAAAAGTTTTTTTTTTCAATTTTATAACTAAAATTTTCAATTTTATATAAATTAACACACTATTATCTAGTGAAAAACACAGACACATAATAATGCCATTACCAAGCAGTATTTTGTTTTAAAATTGTCTCTTTTTGAACTAGTAAAGTATTTTATCCTTCTAGTTATAGCAACATTATACTGTTTATCTTAAATCAAGAAGCACTCAGTTAAATTTGAATGTTTATATTTAAATTTCTCTTATGATCATTTAATGCCTTAAAATTTCCAAGTACCAAAACAATAGGAAATAGTATGCCATAATAATTTCAATATTACTTTGTTTTTAAGGAAAAAATTATCATGAACGATTTAATAGTATAGCTTCTAAATTCCTAAAAACGATTGCGATGTCCGGCGATATAGTTGATTCAAATTAAACATATGCACGTTTACATATTATTGACTTACACATCTTGAAAACATTCTTTTCTTACGTAATAATAAATAAATTATTGTGCGAGAAAATTTCTAATATTACTGGGTGTCTTGTTATGACTGTCCTTAATAGATATTTCTAGAATCTTTGCCAAAAATGAAATAAAAAATGCATACATTGAGGATCGCAACTTAATATTGAAGCTAAAATAAAAAAATTAAAAAAAGATTGACAAAAAGTAACGAAATCTTAAAGCTCAAAACTTGCTTCATTGCAGGATGAAAGTCAAAGGCGCTTACAATTTCTTTTCAGCTCCTCGCTTATTCTTCGGGCATTCAAAAGGATTTTAGTGTTTCTAAACCTCCACACTAATTCGGCAGATTTTGATAGCGTTTTCGTCTTTTTTTTAAAAAAACAGTTTTGAAATGCCAAATGTCTATATTTTGCTTCTTTATGTTTGACAACGGATATAAAATGGAGGTGATTACGCAACATTCTGTATACGATTATGAATTGTTCGAAATTTATTAAATTGTAAGAGTGTTGTAGAAATATCTGTGTTATAAGGAATGGCTCTATTGAGAAATAATGTTAAAATATTGCTACAAATTAAAAATTCACATGTGAGGACATCTTCCTTCCTTTTTGAATTAACGTTGGTCACGTGATTGAGATCAATAACCTTGAAGTTCTGGAATGTTTAAGTATGCTGGCAAACACTCTGGATTTTTGATATTCGACGTTTCGGGTATTTCATTCGTCATCACTATTTTCTTCAGAAGGCGCTCCATCTTTTTTCCATTCAAATTATACTAAAAAAAAAGAAAAAGAATTCTTAATTGAGACGAGGTAAGATTCTTGTAAAGTACACACCAAAAAAAATGGGCTTACAGTGGTTCTTAGGAAATAAAAGAGTTAGAATAAAAAAATATTGTAAGTCATGAATTTCATTATAAAATAAGACGAAATTTGACCACCCTTTAACTATCACATTAAATATCCATATAATGTATCCATATCCGTTTCTAAAATTAGCTGTCGATGATTTTTGTCAAAAATGTGCCTGCGTAACGCCACAATAGCCCTAGAAATGACTTTAAGCCACATGTTAATGCGTTGTGTGTGTGTTTTTTTAATGTTATGTGCAATATTTTAAAACTTTTAACTGAGCTATCAAAGGATAAAAATGAAAATCGTTTTTATTGACAAAAACCTAATTGCAAAGGCAAATTTCTGAAAAACCGAAAATGCTCATGGTTTTGCAAATAGAGTAAGCTAAATATACGGTCAAAAAACAGCCTATTTTTAATCTGTTTGATATGATAAAAACCATTTTATAAGGACAAAAATATTATTTGGGGGAAAAACAAGTTCATAAAAAATTGTCTGCTTTGACTCGATTTCTCTAAGGGTTCATTTTACAAGGAGACAGAAAATTCTGGTAAAATTACCGTACTGTATGGTAAAGACAATTATGAAAAGAAAAAAACGAAATTTTAGTAATGCCAAAATATATGGTATTTTAACCATTTAATTGGTCATTTTTCTGTTCATATGTTAACGGTTTATCGGAAATTTTGATTTTCAAAATTATGGTTCTTATCACTGCACATTTAGTAATAAATACAAAACTGAAAAATAAATAACAGTAATATTACACTTTAAATAATTTATCACTGCCACTGCTAATATTCTCCGTTTAAACTTTAAGAATTAAAGAATTATAACGAAGAAAAGAATTATAACTAAGTTTTTTCCCCCATATATTATCATCTTATTTCTATTACTAATTTTTCCACTTGATTTGTTTATGATCTTCTTTTAAAATTTTATTCTTTAGCTTTTTGAAAATTCTCACAACATATTCCAGGTTATTTTAGCTTTTTCAAAAGCTTGGAATGTACAGAAAACGCCTACATGTAGTAGTTGATTATGAGCTGCCAAAGTTTTTTGTGGATTATGAAGTTTTAATATCGTCCTACTGTATCTATTTTTTTATGGGTTTTTTGTCTGATTTTGCATTTTATTTATTTATTTTAATTGTTTTTTTATTTATTTTGGTACAAAGTAGAAAAATTCAGGTAAAATTACCATACTGTATTGTAATGACTTTTACGATATAAAAAAAAACTCTAACTCTGGTTAATAACTCTGGTTAATAACTCTGGTTCTGGTCTTCCAAAATATACCGTATTTAAACCATTCTTACGTAATTTTTTTCCGTTTGTGTGATACAGTTTAGCGGAAGTTATGATTTTCAAAATTTTTAGTTTATTACCACACATTTAGTACAAAATACAAAACTGAAAATTAAATTTATCCGAATGAATAGCTTTCATTCCATACTCTAAGGCTAAGATAGCATGTTAAAATTACCAAATTTTATCATGTATTACAAAANAATCAATAAAAATTTTAAAATGAAATAAAACAAGAAATTTAATCTAGGTCATGGCATTTACGGAACAATTTTCGAAATCATCTCAATCACTTGAATTTTTTTTAAAAATTTCACTAGAAAGGAAAAAAATATACCGTCGGACCTCTATTTAACGAACTTCCATTTTACGAATTTCTCTAATTTGCGATTTTTTTCGAGGAATCAAGAAAATTTTGGAAATTTAATCTTAAAATAATTTCCAAATAGCGAAGTGAATTTTCTATTTAACGAACTTTTCTTTCAGATCTACTTTCCCTATTTCCCAAAATATTTCAAACATGTAACGCATTTTATGGGGGAAATGACCTTGATTTGGTTTTCGTACCCATTTAACTTTTTGAGAAGGTAATAAAATATATTTCCCTTTTTGTTTGCATTTCAAACGAGAAACTCAGATAAAATTAGCGGATTTTATCAATAGCAATTAAGCTTAAGAACGCATGTGGGAATGTATGCTTAGAATTACTTTTATAATAAATGCAGCTATAATTTTATGCATAAATTTAGCTTTTTTCAGTTGAAAATGTTTGTAGCATGATAGTGTAACACGCATGATAATGATAGTAATTGTATATATATGAAATATTTCATACTGGAATATCCTGAACTTCGAGAACTATGGCAGGAACGTGTTCATCGGTGAGTGATGTGCACACTTGGTTCTTAACTTTTTCAACAAATTCAGGTGTAAACGTAAATTGATTCTTCAGCTTTACGAACAACACTAGTCGCTGGTCTCCTTCGATGCTGTCCTGACCAAGGCAAATGTAGTCCTGCAGTTCCTCCATGGTGTGAACTAGAAATATAAAACATTCAAATTATTCTAATGCTTTTAAGTAAATAGTTTTATACACAACCCTTTTGGTATAATGAAATAAAATAATATTAAAAAAAGAAATCATAACAAATTGCATGAATTAGCACAAATTCAACAAATTCTAAGGGAATAATAAAATCTAATATATATAATTCTCTTACGTGGCTCCGAAATTTTGGCTGTATTTCTTTTTCGCCGGTGGCAACGCTTGCTTTGTTTTGTTTACGTTACTATTTCTCTTACATGGCGACCAAAAAAAGCATAATTACAACTCCCCAAATGGCAACGCTAGAAAATCGACCAATGATTGCCGCTAAAAATGTCACATGTCAAATCTAGTTGAGGTGGCTCAGCATATAGCGCTTTTAAAAACGGAAGCTGAAATAACCAGAGAGCATCAGGTGCGGCAATCTCATACTATTAAGCTAGACAGAAGTGAGTAGTCTTTGTCGATAGATTTCTATTTTAGTATTTTGTCGAAAGCGTTTTTTTTCACGAATTTATTTGAAGATTTTTAATTTATATCACGAATTATACTATAGCACATTTCTAGTAGGTTTAACGAATTACATGTCATTTTTTTGAATTCAAATTTATTTTAATGACTTAGTATTTACTAAAAAGATGTAATTTAAAAAAAAAAAAAAAGGTTTTTATATGGATTTGAATGATTGTTTTGAATTCTTAGAATTTTGTGCATTTGCAATATACCTAAGTTAGTAGCGAGCGAAACGAGCTTAACCATATAAGATTGTGCAGCAATTTTCGGGGGTTGGCGAGCGTTAGAGAGCAGGGGGCGCAGCCCACTAGTTAGATATAACTAAAAATGAATAAAATTAAGTTTTGGTTCTTGATTTTCTGTTTCAGATTTTGGTCTGTGTTTTTGTCGCAACATGACATATTCCATTACATCTGTAACATTACACAAACTCTCTATTTCAATTTTTCGTTTAAATTTATTTTATTACTTTAAAAACAACTAATTAAGAGACGTAAATGGACCAATGAAAATAAGTACGGACTAGCAATATTTTTTAGTCTCTGGTTCTTTGGACTTACTTTTCTTACTTTCAACAGTGCATAAAATTATATTTAACTTCTTAAAATTTCTCAACTAAACATGATAAATTTAATACTAAGTGTAGAAATTGAAAATAGTTAGGATAATTGTATGATAATTTTTGTTTAATTGAGAGAATGTAAGTACAATTATATTTTTCAAATAAAAATAAAAACTAATATTTACATGATTCGTCTGATGGCAAGTTCAAGAATGTTTAATTTAATCCTCTATAAATAAATAAACATTTTACATTTCTTCCAAAATTAGGCGGTATAAAGCCTTACAAAATTTAGATATTTTCTTAAAAACGTTTTTTCTTCTGTAATTATAGGTAATTCCCACTAAAATTTTTACATTTAGTGCGTAATAGATTTTTAACGTTTGGCGGTGGAATTTTTTCGCCAACAATTTTTTTCTTCTATATGTAAGTTTAGTGCTGAGTAGATTTTAGAAGACAGTTTGAACTTAAAATTAAATGCAATCATCCATTTTCACTCAATCTATCTGTTTATTTATAATTCTAATTCTGATCTTAAATGAATTTCAAAAAAATCAGCGTACTGAGTGCTAAAGTGGCGCTTATTTAATTGAAAAATAGTCACAAAGATAATGTATTTTACTCACTTGCGTAATAAATATCAGAACATCCAAATCTCTCTCCATTTGGATTCAGTACGTCATCACTGTAACAGAAATTCAATTTAAAGGCAAATTCATTTCATAAAAAATAAATAAATTTATGCTTATTTTAAATTAAAATCAAGCAACAATTGAAACCTTTTTCCCTTTGATATTTTAAAGCCTTATTTCTTATATGTGTCCGACAAAACTGTTTAAATAAATAATAGTTATGTCTTTTTTTCCTTCTTTTTTGCACTGTCAAGAAGTTTAGTATATATGTTTAAATTATAGTGCAACATTGTACAACTTTTTTATAATCCTAAATTCAATTTAAATCATATTGTATTTCTACTTTTTGAATAAAAAATAGGGTTCATTTTCTTAAAAAAGAAACAATAAATAAAAAAAGCATATTAAATTTAATTCATTATTCAAGTGACAGTAAATTTGAAACAATATTACAAGTATAAGAACGCAGCCGTAAACAAATTCGTTAATCATTGTAGAACACTATAAATCAAACTGTTAACCAACTGAATAATTTATTCTTTTTTAGACGTTTTTAGACTCATATTAGATGGATACTTTAACAAAAAATTACAAAGAAAGAAGGTAAAATGATTTTTAGGCACTTTCTTTTTAGATTTTTAGGTACCATTTCGCCGGTGTAAGCGATAAGGTCACCAATGCGGAGTCAAGTAAATTCAACTGCTTTTTTCTATTTTTTTAGATGAGTAGCGGCTATTTAAAAAAAAAATTAAACAAATAAATAAAATAGGTGAATTCACGTGTACCAGTTAAATTGAAAAATACAGATTGTTTTTTATTTAATAGACATTTAACGGATTAATTAAACAGGGTGCGTAGCCAAATTATTCAATAAAAAATAAGCACTTTTCAAGAACTCAAAAAATATTTTTTAGCACTTTAAAAAAAAAAATCATAATTAGGCAGGGTTGGAAAGTTTTTGGCATTTGACGGTTTTAACCATCATGTCAAAAAAAAAAAAAAAAACTTTTATCATTGTTTTTGACAATTGTCAAAAATCATGAAATTTTGAATCATGTTAAACGAATGGCGTTTTCATACGCTACTGACTGACAATACGCCGAAATAGATTGGGGTTGAATTAATTGTGAAGACGTTGAATAGAACAATGTGAACTGCGTCTTTTTGCATAATTCGAAGGGAAAAAGGGTAAATTAATCACTTATTAAAAACATCCAATGAAAAAAGCACCTTTAAGGGCTTTTAAAAAACTCTACGCCCCCTGTTAAATTGTAGGGAATGTTGACAAACTCTGAATAGTAATAGTATGTAGAAAACAAATGCTACGAATATTAGAAATACATTACCACAATAATTATAAACTGAGCAATAAAATTATAGCAAGTGTAGCTACATTGTATATATTACGTGTGAATTATCGTAATCATGCAGAGTACCCTCTTAATTTTCAAACGACTTCTGCTGTAGTTAGAAATATGGTATATAGGAATAGTAAAAAGTTAATGCCCTTTAAGATTAATTGCTGATTAATTGATTACTGAGGCACCTAGTAATTTTCCTTGAAGAGATAGAGCAAAAAAGGAAAATAAAAAGCTGTAGAACATTTTGTTCAAAAAGATATCTTGTGGTCATAAATTCTGAGAGTATACCGCTTAAAACGTCCATCTTTGTTCCTAATTTCTAACACTCTAACAGGACGAAACAGTCTTTAGAAGAAGCGAAAAACTTAATTATTCAAGATATCTTTATATTCGATCTTCAAACTTCTTAGAAAAATTGTGTACTGCAAATAAAAATGTCCTATAATAACTATTTTTTTTCTGTTTCAAGATCATTTGAAAGTGAAGGAAACCACGATTAAATACATTTTAATTTTAAGCACTACGATAGTCACATAATAGTTACTCAGGTCACAATAAAAATGCCCACGAGGCCTATTTTGGTAATAAATAAATGTCTTACGCTTTTGTATTTCCCTTTTTCGCCTAATTTTATACACTTTTCAAGATAGAAACGTAACAAAGAAATTGTAAACCAGATGGCACTGTAATCAGTCTCTTCTTGTAGCTCATCACTAGAAAGACGACCAACCTGGACACCCATTTAATATATTTTTCCATCTTAATTATTAAGCTTTTAATTGTTTTATTTCTACTTAAAAAAATCGATAGTAAGGTTTCGATGAAGAGGTTACATTTGCTTTGAGTAGTGTGTAAGTGTTAGTAGTATGTAAACTATAAGAAAAATATGAATATGCATAAATGTACCCACCTTCTTCCAATAACAACGAGTCCCTTAGTTTTGGGATCTATCCAACACTCGTCATTTTGGGCCCAAACACCTAAAGGATAAAACAGATATTTTATTCGAACATACAATATTAATGCAATTTTACAAAACTAGCGTTTAAA
>NC_092207.1:21756354-21820543 GCF_043381705.1 Parasteatoda tepidariorum
CAGAAGTGAGTAGTCTTTGTCGATAGATCTCTATTTTAGTATTTTGTCGAAAGCGCTTTTTTTCACGAATTTATATATTACGAAGTTATTCGAAGCTTTTTGATTTACATCTCGAATTATACTATAGCACATTTCTAATAGGTTTAACGAATTACATGTCATTTATTTGAATTCAAATTTATTTTAATGACTTAGTATTTACTAAAAAGATGTAATTTTAAAAAAAAAAGGTTTTTTATATGGATTTGAATGATTGTTTTGAATTCTTAGAATTTTGTGCATTTGCAATGTACATAAGTTAGTAGTGAGCGAAGCGAGCTTAACCATATAAGATTGTGTAGCAACTTTCGGGGGTTGGCGAGCGTTAGCGAGCAAGGGGCGCAGCCCACTAGTTAGATATAACTAAAAATGAATAAAATTAAGTTTTGGTTTTTGATTTTCTGTTTCATATTTTGGTCTGTGTTTTTGTTGCAACATGACGTATTCCATTACATCTGCAACATTACGCAAACTCTCTATTTCAATTTTTCGTTTAAATTTATTTTAATACTTTAAAAAAAACTAATTAAGAGACATTAAATGAACCAGTGAAAATAAGTACGGACTAGTAATATTTTTTTAGTCTCTGGTTCTTTGGACTTACTTTCTTACTTTCAACCCTGCATAAAATTATATTTAACTTCTTAAATTTTCTCAACTAAGCATGATAAATTTAATATTAAATGCAGAAATTGAAAATAGTTAGAATAATTGCATGATAATTTTTGTTTAATTGAGAGAATGTAAGTAGAATTATATTTTTCAAATAAAAATAAAAACTAATATTTACATGATTCGATTGAGGGCAAGTTCAAGAATGTATAATTTAATCCTATATAATTAAAAATACATTTTACATTTCTTCCTAAATTGGTTGGTATAAATCTTCACGAAATTTAGATATTTTCTTGAAAACGTTTATTCTTCTGTACTTATAATTCCCCCTAAAATTTTCACATTTAGTGCGTAATAGATTTTTAACGTTTGGAAGTTTTTTTCTTCCAAATATGAGTTTAGTACTGAGTAGATTTTAGAAGATAGTTTGAACTTAAAATTAAATGCAACCATCCATTTTCACTCAATGTATCTGTTTATTAATAATTCTAATTCTGATCTTAAATGAATTTCAAAAAAATCAGCGTACTGAGTGTTGAAGTGGCGCTTATTTAATTGAAAAATGGTCACAAAGATAATGCATTTTACTCACTTGCGTAATAAATATCAGAACATCCAAATCTCTCTCCATTTGGATTCAGTACGTCATCACTGAAATAAAAATTCAATTTAAAGGTAAATTCATTTCATAAAAAATAAAGAAATTTTAAAAAATGAAATGCTTATTTTAAAGAAAAATCAAACAACAATTGAAAACTTCTACCCCTTAATATTTTGTATGTGTCCGACAAATAAATAAATAATAATTATGTCTTTTTTTTCTATTTTGCACTGTCAAGAAGCTTAGTATATATGTTTAAATTATCGTACATCATTGTGCAATTTTTTTTATAATCCTAAATTCAATTTAAATCATATTGTATTTCTACTTTTTGAATAAAAAATAGGGTTCATTTTCTTAAAAAAAAGCAAGAAATGAAAAAGCAGATTAAATTTAATTTATTATTAAAGTGACAGTATATTTGAAGCAATATTACAAGTAGAAGAACGCAGCAGTAAACAAATTCGTCAATCATTGTAGTACACTATAAATAAAACTGTTAACCAACTGAACAATTTATTCTTTTTTAGACGTTTTTAGACGTATATTAGATGGATACTGAAACTTTAACAAAAAATTTCAAAGAAAGAAGGTAAAATGATTTTTTAGGTAGGGAGAGTCGGGTAGCCCCGCCCAGCGGGTACCCCCGCCCACTGTCAATTTCATATGTATAGAATATTTTTTCAAGTCAATGGGCCATCAGACATTAATTGTTATATTAAAAAAAGATTATTTTCAAAGTTTCAAGTATTTATGCAGCTGGTAACATGGTAAACAATAGTTTTGAAAATATGTTGAATACAGTAGTCATGAAATTAAGAAAAATTGGTTGAATGTTTCGATTAAACTTCATTTTAATACTAAAAAAATAATTTTTTCTATACATACAGCATTAAAGTATGTAGTCTTAAGTTTAATTTGCACAAAGAAAGAAGTTTGTATGTAAAAAATTGTTCGAGTAATTACAAATTTACAAAAAAATTGGATTTCGGGTAGCCCCGCTCACATGAATGTCGGGTATCACCGCCCAATTTTATTTCGTCGATAAATGTACGGTTGCAAAGATTATTATTTTATTGCTTCAAATTTGAATGTTATATGCATTTTTAACAACAAATATATGTTTTAATATTATATGAAACATAAATTTATATATTTAAAAATGAAAAATTAAATATTTTTAAAATGTAATTGATATATCCAAATTAAATTTAATATCAAGAAATCATAAATATTATGATAAGCTATTTGCTTACTTATTTATTTTCACTTATTTGTGAACGAATCAATCTACAGAAGCATTTGAATGCAATCAAAATACAAAGTGAATTTGTAATTTTATAAGAAGTATTTTATATTAAGTTTATAAGAAGAGATCAACCAAATAAGTTTATATTGAAAAACAACTATTGTTATTAATTATTGTTACTTAAATTAAATTATTTTCGTTAAATATTTAATATAAATATATATTAATATTATAATATATTAATATACATTAATAATGATAAAAAGTATGACATTTGTTGTTATTAAATGATAGAATTCACTAAAAGTATATAAATATGTAATAAATAAAATAATTTTGTGATAAAAATGATAAATGAGGTTTATCTATTGTCAATACATTGGTCATTCTCATTTACACCTGAAAAAATAGCCAAAAAACACAATTTTTGTAACTGGGCGGGGCTACCCGACACATTTTGAAAAGAGCTGAAAAACATGTTTTTTTATATTTCTATTTTTTTAAGTTTAACTATTCTTTTTTTGGTTTATTCTTTTCGCATTATTTAATTAGACGATAAAACAATAGAAACATACAAAAATGTTGATTATTATTTAGTATTATACAGAAATATAAGCAATACTCCTTAAGTGAGCGGGGCTACCCGACTCTCCCCTACTTCTTTTTTAGATTCTTAGGTACCATTTCGCCGGTGAAAGAGATAAGGTCAATCAATGTGGAATCAAGTAAATTCAACTGTTTTTTTTTCTTCTATTTTTTTAAATGAGTAGCGGCTATTTTTTTAAAAAAAAAAGATTAAACAAATAAATAAAATAGTTGAATACAGACAGATACAGATTGTTTTTTATTTAAATACACGCTTAACGGATTAATTACACAGGGTGAGTAGCCAAATTATTCAACAAAAAATAAGCACTTTTTAAGCACTTTTCAAGCACTCAAGAAGTATTTTTAAGCGCTTTAAAAAATATCGTAATTATGCAGGGTTGGAAAGTTTTTGACAATTGACGGTTTTATCTTGTTTTAACCGTCATGTAAAAAAAAAACCTTTTGTCATTGTTTTTGACAATTGTCAAAAATCATGAAATTTTGAATCGTGTGAAGCGAATGGCGTTTTCATACGTTACGGACTGACATTACGCCGAAATAGATTGGGGTTGAATTAACTGTGAAAACGTTGAATAGAACAATATTAACTGCGTCTTTTTGCATAATTCGATGGGAAAATCAACATAGTAATGGAAAAATCTCATTTTGAAAAAAGGGTAAATTAAGCACTATTTAAAAATATCCAATGAAAAAAAGCACCTTTAAGAGCTTTTAAAAAACGAAAATCGAAAATAAGCACTTTTTAAAAACGCTACGCACCCTGTTAAATTGTAGGGAATGTTGACAAACTCTGAATAGTAAGAGTATGTTGAAGACAAATGCTACGAATATTACAAATACATTACCATAATAATTATAAACTGAGTAATAAAATTATAGCTAGTGTAACTACATTGCATATATTACGTGCGATATTATCGTAATCATGCAGAGTTCCCTACTGAAGTTCATATTTACCCTCTTAATTTTCAAACGACTTCAGCTGTAGTTAGAAAAATGGTGTATAGGTATAGTAAAAGGTTAATGCCCTACAAGATTAATTACTGATTAATAAATTACTGAGGCACCTGGTAGTTTTCCCTGAAGAGATAGAGCAAAAAAGGAAAATGCAAAGCTGTAGAACATTTTGTTCGAAAAGACATCTTGTGGTCATAAATTCTGAGAGTAATACCGCTTAAAACGCCCATCTTTGTTCCTGATTTCTAACAGGACGAAACAGTCTTAAGGAAAAAAAAACGTAATTAAACAAGATATCTTTATTTTCGATCTTCAAACTTCTTAGAAGAACTGCGTACTGGAAATTAAAGGTGTCCTATAATAACTATTTTTTTCTGTTCTCAGATCGTTTGTAAGTGAAGGAAACCACGATTAAATCAATTTTAATTTTAAGCATTACAATAGTCACATAATACTTACTTAGGTCACAATGAAAATGCCCACGAGGCCTATTTTGGTAATAAATAAATGTCCTACGCGTTTGTATTTCCCTTTTTTGCCTAATTTTATACTCTTTTCATGATAGCAACGTAACGAAAAAATTGTTTACCAGGTGGCACTGTAATCAGTCTCTTCTTGTAGCTCATCACTAATAAAACGACCAACCTGGACAGCTATTTTGCATATTTTGTCCATCTTAATTATTAAGTTTTTAATTGTTTTATTTGTTATTCATAATTCCCTCCTTGGTTTCGAAGCGTTATAGTAAAAAAACGAAGACGAATATGGCAAAAAAGAACATATGAAATTATTCTGAAAATATTCAAGTTTTAATTTAGGCAGTTGCCGGTAGATGGCAGTAACATGTACCACTGAAACCAGTTGTAGTAAAGAAAAATGGCGTTTACAGGCGGAGGGAATTATGAATAACCCTGTTTTAAAAAAATCGATAGTAAGGTTTCGATGAAAAGGTTACATTTACTTTGAGTAGTGTGTAAGTGTTAGTAGTGTGTAAACTATAAAAAGCATGAATGTGCATAAATGTACCCACCTTCTTCCAATAACAACGAGTCCCTTGGTTTTTGGATCTATCCAACACTCGTCATTTTGGGCCCAAACACCTAAAGGATAAAACAGATATTTTATTCGAACCTACAATATTAATCCAATTTTACAAAACTAGCATTTCGAAAGAAAAAAAAATTAATATAATTTTTAGAAACCGTATATAGCTTTGTCTGTTCGATTGATGGTTAAAAACCAAATGATTTGTTGTCTGATGTATTTTCGATCAGGTACCTATAGTTCGCTCACCAGGAGTTGGCACTTGGCTCCGCCTTCATCACGTGGTATCCGAAGATACTATTTCGTTATTTTTGGGAGAAGGATGTGAATAATCCTAAACAAGGTTGGTATTTGGCGATCATATGACAAAAATATTTATTTCGCAATCTTTATGTGCATTATTTTAACATTAAATATTTCATAAATTTGATGATATTTCTATCGTTCGAGTAAATAAAAATTTGAAAAAATTTGTTGGGAAAACAGCAGTTTTTAAATTTAAAATATATTTAATTATCCAGAGTAATGAAAGATATAATAGCAGATGATAAAGCGAAGTAAGTGACTGAAAAAGAATTCACTGTTTGCGTTTGGCGCGCATTAAGGGTTGTCTCAATTTTAAGCGCGGAGATGTTTCTTCTCTTGCACCTGCGCTGAAATGAACTCTGCGTCCTAGGAGGTGGAGTCAAGTGCCAACTCTTGGTGAACGAACTAGCAATAGTTTAAATTTTAACTAATAGGAAGTAAAAGAAATTAAAAAATAAAACTTAAAAGTAGTTTTTTGTTTGTCTTGCTTTTTATTGATTTTTATTCACCTAAAATACGGACTAAAAACTAATTTTGACGTCAACATTAAAAGGCAGTAACTTTAAATTAATTGGATACCTGCATAAAAACCAAAATTACACAAAATTACGAATATTTTGCTTTAAATAATAGCATATTAAACAAGCGGTTATTATAAATTAATTTAAAATAGATTCAAAGAAAATGCAATAAATCGACAATTGCAGAAAGGGTATAAATACCCCAAAATCATACATACGTCTGAATTAAAATTAAATGTAATACTAAACGAAGTATATTTATTTCCTGATAATTTAAAAATAATTCAGTTCCTGGGAAAATAATTTGGAAATCATCTTAATAGTAATTATTATACCAAAGTGTAAGAGTAGCGTGGTGAAATAATTTCTCCACGAAATTACTTACTAAAAATATAATTTAGAAGATTTAAACTAATTTTAAATTTTAACGTTGACGAAGCATTACAAATATCCTCTCTGTAAAAATTAAAAATATGTAGAAGAAAATTCGCGTAAAATTAGAGTAAAAGCAAACTTTAAATAATAATTATAACAATGCAGTTCGAAATATAAGGATATCTTTTTAAAATTCTGCAGTTAAAAATTTTGAATCGTGTGGGACTTTTCGCAATTTTTTTTCTAACGAACCACTTCAAGATATGACTTGTGCAGAATTTAACGAAACTTCTCTTAATGAAAAAGGAAAAAACTATTACCAAAATAGGTAGTTATGTTATATTAAAATGTTTAGTTTAAATTAGGTATTTTTATTCTCTTACCGGGATACTTGGTTAGATAAAGTTCTTCGAGTTTCCTTCCTTTGTTGTCATTCCACAATGCAACTGGGAAAGCTGGATTAGGTACACAGATGACGAGTTCACCTTTTTGGCCAATAACTGCGTTACCTGAAGATGATAACAGAAAATTACACAGATAAATATTTTAATCTCACTACTAGGTTTAGAAAATAAGCAACATCAGGATAAAAAAAAAATGGTTACTTTTTTTAACAGAATAAATTAAATTCGTTTGAAAGTTCATTTCTTTTAGTTTTGTGAGTTTTTTTAAGTACTATGGTTTTTATTGAACTATCTTAAAGGAAGCAATTAATATTAAAAGAAAATAATCCTGGTTTATTGAAGAAAAAAAAGCATTTAGTATTTTTTTTATATAAATTTTTACAATTATGAATAAATAAATATTACATTACATTACATTACATTATCATATTATAAGAATTAGTTAAATTATTTTAAAAATTTCTTATACTCTTAAATGCTCTTCGCTTGCTTATCGTTTAATTATTATAACTATTTCATTATAGAAATACGCGTTCACTACAAAACAAATCAAGTATAATTAGTTTATGTATCAAAATTTAACAAAAACTTCTAGCATTTGTATTAAAATCCCTTCTGTCGAAACAATTTTTTGGGTTGCATTTAAACTAAAATATTCATTCTTATTTAAATTTATTGAGACAAATACCATGAGTATATTTTATCGTCAGAGAGATGAGAAACATTTGCATAAATTTAAAAGCATAATTAAATGTTTTCTGCCCCGCTCAAAATATACTGAGCTAGTTTGGGACCAAAGACTATAACTTTTCACTAGAAATTACTATGAGTAAAAATGTCGAAACGAATAAAATATAAACCAGAGTAATTTCTATTGCAACGGAACAAAATTCTGACCCTTACCTTCTTCGTCGAAACATTTGATGTCCACACCAAGAGCGGGAGCCTGTATTTCTGCACTGTAAGCTGGAAGGTTGAGATCGAATCCAGCAAAAACACCAACAACTTCAGTGGCTCCTAAATATGAAAACAAATAGAAATAGTTGAAATATAAATAAATAAAGGATTGGTTTAAAACTTCGCTTCCTACAGTTGGCTCCCACAAACCCCAGATCTCAATATATTTTTGTATTTGGAGAAGCCAGTTGAATGTGTCTTTTCGACTTCTAGATCCGCAACAACCCAGTCTCATAGTCATGAAAACTGCTATTCAGATGCCACAAATAATATCTTTTGAAACGTCTTATAGTGACAGTGCAAAATCGAGACTGTTTCAAAAAAGGTGGCCAAACGATATTGATGGTATGGTTGTAAAAAGAAAAGCCTTTCAGCGTATGAAAATAAGATTTCAATACTTATTTCACTGATGCTTCTGTTTAGAAGCAGAAAATTTTCAAAACACATTGAACCCCTTTTATGTGTAAAAACAATACAGTTCCCATTAATATTTTGGAAATGTAAGTGTTGCAGTGGAATGTTACTCGCTACATAGAAAAATTAATAAAACTTCCAAAATTATTTAGTAGAAATTTCTGATTAGTAGCGGGAAATCCAACAAAACACTTATCAACACCATTTACATAAACGGTATTGATTGTGTTATAAAATTTCCAATATTTTTTTGTTTCAAATATCACTGATAAGCACTGGAAGATTCTACAAAACACTTAGAGCCCCGTAAATCAATAAAAATAATAAAGTTTTCCAAATTATTTTGAAAATGCCTCTGATTAACAGCAGAAGTTTCTACGAAGCATTCTAAAGCCCATTTACAAAAAAATAATAAAACTTTAATAATTATTAAGTGTGAATATTATTGGTAACAGAAAATTTTACAAAGCACACTCAACCCCATTTATTTAAAAAATAATAAAATTATCCAAATCACTTTGAGAATGTTTCTTATTAACAATAGAAAATTCTACAAAACATTCTGAAACCCATTTATGTAAAAAATAATAAAACTTTGATATTTATTTAATAAATTTTATTAGAAACGGGAAATTCTACAATAATAAAATTTTCCAAATTATTTTGAAAATGTTTCTGATTAACAGCAGAAGTTTCTACAAAGCATTCTAAAACCCATTTACATAAAAATAATAAAACTTTAATAATTATTTAGTGTGAATATTATTAGAAGCAGAAAATTCTACAAAGCACATTTAACCCCATTTATTTAAAAAGTAATAAAATTATCCAAATTATTTTGAGAATGTTTCTTATTTGCAACAGAAAATTCTGCAAAACATTCTGAGATCCATTTACATAAAAAAAAAAAAACTTCGATATTTATTTAATAAATTTTATTAGGAACGAAAAATTCTATAAAATTTTCCAAATTATTTTGAAAATGTTTATGATTAACATCAGAAAATTCCACAAAACTTTCTAAACTCCAATTATATAAAAATAATAAAATTTCAAAAAAATATTTAGTAACTTTTATTTGAATCAGAAAATTATATAAAACAGTTTCAACCTCATTTATATAAAAAAAAATATTAAAATTTTCCAAATTATTTTGAAAATGTTTATGATTAACAGCAGAAAATTCCACAAAACTTTCTAAACTCCAATTATATAAAAATAATAAAATTTCAAAAAAATATTTAGTAACTTTTATTTGAATCAGAAAATTATATAAAGCACTTTCAACCTAATTTATATAAAAAAAAAAATATTAAAATTTTCCAAATTATTTTGAAAAAGTTTCTGTTTAATGGCAGAAAATTTAAAAAACATTTTAAACCCCATTTCTATGAAAAGATCAAATCTTAAAAAATTCTCAAGTATAAATTTTATTAGAAACGGAAAAACTCTACAAAACTCACTGAACTTGATTTATAAAAAGATAATAAAATGTCCGAAACTATTTTAGAAATGTTTCTGAGTATTCTAAAAATTACTTTGACCCTCATTTTGATTTGTTAGTTGTAAAATTGAAAAACTCATTGGTTGCGACTATTTTATTCGGTATGATAATTCAATTTCTTGGAAGAAACCAATGATAACAAAAATGGCTTCTTCTAAAAAATGGAACTATTGACAAATAACTTATTGTGCGATTAACTTATAACTTATTGTGCGATAACTTATTCGATAGATTTAGAAGCATCATTATTGGGTCATTGTTTATCAATTCTTATAATATGAGAATAATATATTTCTATCACGTAATGATTTGCTATTTCTTGCCGTCATAATTACCAATAATCATCACTTCAAGGAAAATAATTTTTCATTTCTGATTCATAAAACGCTCGCAATTCTGCATTATAAAAAAGGAACTTTTTTTCTCAAAATCCAAATTTAATTACAATTTTTAAAAAAATTCCCACGAAATATCAGAAATATTAGTATTTATTCTCTTCATTTAACTAAGGCATTGATCAAAACTTTAATCTCAAATTTATAACTTTTCAATTAACATCTATAATAGATAAGTTAAAATTACTATAATGTTTTTTCTTCGCTTCCAATAATAAAGGAAATCGAGTTGTTATTCGTTATATAACGCTCCTATCTAGATCAATTTACTAATTTAATTAATGATTTAATACCTTTTTATTTTCATTATTTGTTTAAATATTATTTATATAAATTGAGATAAATTAGTACTTTTATAATAAATTATTATTAAGTAAAACCTAACGGTTGTAAAAATAGTCATTATTGATTAAAAACTCCGTTTTATTATCACATATTACGCTTTTTGTCATGATTCATACTTAACTATGATTCATGCCATGATTCATGTTGTATTGCACTTAACTAAGATTCATGTTGTGTCATGATTCATACTTAACTCAAATAAACTATGTTAGTACTTTTCTATTCAATGGATGCAAAATTTACGGTCGCAAATATCATTGTTTTTAAAAAATTCATATAAAATTTTAATTGCTCAATTCTTTACAAAAAAAAATACTTTTAATGTAAAGGAGTTAAATATATAATAACATTTAACTGCAATTTTTGAATTATTTTTAATAATATAAATTGAATGAAAGCTGAAAATGTTTGGAACAACTTTTTGTTTCCTTTGGCAAATTTCTCGAACCAGGTGAGTCCGACACAAAAATAACAATTTTCACTGCAAATGCTGATTTTAAGTTAGTTTCGATAATGAACGACAAGTAAGAAAAAGTACTGATTACATCGAAATGTTTTAAAAAGTTTAAGACAATTTTGAGTAGGATATCCAAAAATGCATACAAGATTTGAATTTTGTGCCATTTGTACTAGAGAAAAAATATCGCAGAAATAATAATTATCTGTGACTGTTAGAATTTTTTTTAAAAAAAAAAAGCTTTCTGTTATACGCACGCAACACACTTTTTAACCGCAAAAAAACTACAAATAACTTTTTAACTACACGTTGTAATTTATATTACCTGCAATTTTAAAATACACAGTTTCGGTGGCAGTAAACTAAGTTTTCAACTACTTTTAAATATAAATCATTTCCACAGGTATCTACTGAAATGTTTTCAATAGATTACATTGACAAATTATACTGTTTTTTTTTTTTTTTTGTAGTGTAATACCTTTTTTATTACTTACTTTCGTATTTGTTTTGGAATAGTTGCGGTATCAAATTTTCTGCCACTTTTCAATAGCGAGACCTGTCAGATCTCAAAATGAGCCCGTGCTTTAAGACAATGTAAGTTTCAAATATTTCTTTTACTGCTGCAAGCAGAATGTTTATCTATATTTTATCGTCAAATTGAATTGAGAGCTAATTGCAATTCCAATCAACGAGAGCGCTATAATTTAATCTAAGAGCTCTGGGTCTGGTGGCAACACAAGTTTCAATCGAATCTTGCTAGGAACATCGCTCTATTACCACCAATGGAAAATTACCGCCATCAAACTTTTGACAATTCTCCGACTAGCTAGGATGCTCAAATTTTTATGTCAAATCTGTGCTGGGTGGAAATAAATGTTTCATCCGTTTCCTCTTCCACACAAGTCGAATTTGTATCGCCATTTTATTTCCGAATAGAATGTATCGTCAATCGAAATTTTGACTACCAATTTTTACTAATCAAATTGTTTAATTTTCTAGTGGTGTGCTTTGCTTGATACCATTACAAATCATAAGTTTTTCTTAAGCAGTGTAAGTGAACTGTATCACTAATCACAATTTTGACTTATATCCGATATAAACAAACAGACACAGAATTAAACATATGAATGAAAATTAGCTTTAAAAAAATTTAAAATATTTTTCAAGTAGACCAAAAAAGAAAAATAATTTCGTTTTTCTTAGTCCTAAAATGAACACCATAGGGTGCATCACTATTGGAATTAACTAGTTTCGCACGAAAGCTACTGTATCCTTCGAAACTCTAGATTTTTTTGATTAAGTCTAACAAAAATGAAAAATGACTAAGATCTTTTTTCGTCTACTTGAAAAAGGTAGTTTTTAATTCTTTTATTATTTAGAAACTGATATTGTAATGAAACTATTCAAAATCGTATTTAAAAAGAAAGACTAACTCGTAAATGATTCACAAACAGAGCACTGCAAATATGTAAATTACGGACTAATCGTTATGCAAATCACTGACATTTATCCATGCGAAGTGAAAGTGGTGTTAGAGTGTAACAAATAAATCGTCCGCATCCAAATGCGTTATTCACTGATACGGGGAATCGTCCGTGATATTCCGTGACTCACTCAAATGCTTCCCTCTCGAATGTCGGTCGTCACCGTCGACTGATTCCGAAACTTATTATAAATTTCAAGGTCATGAATTGTTATAAAATGTCGAATTGTAATAAAAAGCACCTTGGATAAAAATGAAATCGGGAGAAAATTGTATTTATTTTTGAAAGCGAAACTATGTCAATGGTCAATTTCGGTCAAGGTCCTCCGTATCAGCATATTTTTGGTTTTCAATAACACGAAAGAAGTTATAGAACATTACAAAGAGTTAAAAAAAATGAGAAAAGAAAACGAACGTATATAAATGTTTTTATAAAATTGAAATTAAGGTAAAAGACATTTTTTTTGGCCTCCTTTTGATAAAATGCACTAATACATATAAATTAAGCAAAAGTCACAGTATAGCCAGTATGATCTGAAGCTACATGGCTCGGATGGAGTATTTTGTTTTTTTCCTTCCTCCATATAAATTAAACTATGTCGAATCATATCTAAGTTGACCAGTTCACGCCACGGGAGCTACTAGATCCTGAAAGCTATAAGATCAAAATCATGTTAAAAATTGTCTGAGAACAATTGTCACTGATCATAGAAATAAAATCCGTTATTTGGCTATTTTTTAAAAACCTCACCAACGGCTAATGAAAAAGAAAAGTTTCAAGTTTAATGTTTTGGTGAAAGCTCAACCTATTACAGTGTGTAACAAATTTATAAGATCACGTAGCTTTTTTATTAATAAAAGCATTAGAGGATTAAATATAAATTTAAAAATAAAATATTTAAAAGTTAGAAAATATATGAAGCCTCCTGATGGCACGACGCAGATCATACACGCTTTTATTATGACGTTCTTGTGATATACTAACGCAAGTCCTAATTTCAATAAAGAATTAATCTAAATTAATTTTAATACTTATATCGATTTCTGTTATAACGAATTTTTTCTACTTACCGTACAAACAGTTGACAAATAAATCTTTCTTTACTCTATTGGTGAGGAAGTCAAAATTCTGTAATTTGACAGGACTAGCACCAATTGTCAACATTTTGAGATGTTCCATTTTACAATCGGGACCTGCATGGGAATAACGATTAAAATACAAAAATTTAGAGTCAAATACACATTTATAAATTTATAATACAGTTAAAGTATTGTTATAATGCATGTAAGAATGTATTAAAATAAACTGATAC
The DNA here is from genome assembly GCF_043381705.1 of Parasteatoda tepidariorum. Taxonomy (NCBI): domain Eukaryota; kingdom Metazoa; phylum Arthropoda; class Arachnida; order Araneae; family Theridiidae; genus Parasteatoda; species Parasteatoda tepidariorum. Next base: position 21,769,943 of record NC_092207.1, read on the forward strand.
AATCTGTTGTGCAGATTCAGTACAGTGTGTTTCAGAATTGCTACCTTAATCTTAGAATCCTATTATTACCTAAAATACCATTTTGGAATCCTTGTCAAAAAGGTATACATATAAGGAGTTGTTTATTAATATTAAAGCAAAAAGAAAAAAAATACATGAACGCCATTGAAGATTAATCATTAGTGAGGAAAATTGTATGAAATCCAAATCCATTTTAAATATACTTGTATGATTATAAACTTAGTTGTTTCTTATTCCTTAAGTATAATCGTTTACCTCATGTCTGTGATCTCCTGTAATCAAACCGGTTTTGGTGTTTTCGGTCCGGCCTTTGTAATAGTAATTCTTTTGATTTGAATAGCATTTTTTTCCTAGCTTAAATATTAATTTATGACCCTTAAAGTACTTACGTTTTTGTGCTTCATTTTTTGTGAAGAATAGAAAAACTATTTATTAAAGATGGTGTTTAAGGAACTCCTTGGTATGTTGTCGAATATTTAAGATTATACTACTCTGTTAGACTTCGAGTTTCTATTACAGGGGTGGCCAACCTGTGGCTCGCGAGCCACATGCGGCTCTTTGAAGGATTATTTGTGGCTCTCAATAAACGTACCAGAGTTCCCTTTTCATTTTTGTGATATTATATTTTTAAAAATTATTATCGTTCCGTATGCCTTTCAAAATATCTTTTAAATTACTGAGAACAAATACCCATACAAGAACCCTTTCCAATATAATTATAAGACAAAAAGGAGAATTAGAATTAATAGAGATGCAAGAACATCAAGCTCTACAATTAAAATATAAGTCGATGTCGATTACTGAATTTTGTAAATTTGTACCAAAATCGAAGTCTCCTGAATTAAAAAGGGTTGCTTGTCGAATTATTTCAATATTCGGGACAACGTACTTATGTGAATCATTTTATTCTTCTTTAAAATTCGTGAAATCCAAACACCGATCAGTATTAACTAACCACTATCTCAAAGAACAACTGAGAAGTGCTGTCACCAATTATTCATTAAATTTTAAAGAATTATCTAGAGAAGTAAAATAAATGTGTTTAATACTTAAATTCAATACACATATTTTGTACTTTTACTCATATGTTTTCAATAAATATAACTTAGGTAAAAAAAAATCTGATAGTTTTTTTGCGTACCTTTTAAATACGTATTTAATTGCCGCTCGCGAAAAATTTCAAGTTTTGAAAAATGGCTCGACTATCAAGGAGCTTGGCCACCTTACCTTATCTGTTACCTTTGAAAATCCTTTTAGTTTAATTGTTTCCTGTTTTGTCACACAAATCTCCTTTTTTGTAATTTTAATTGTAATTGTTTTTTGTAATTGTAATTTTAAACAATGCATTAAACTCTCTCTAGGCCGATTATCGCTCGATTATAAAACATTAAAACTAAATATTATTAAGCTTCAAAAGACTTTTAAAAAGGTTAATTATAATTTTCTATATTACTCAATTAAATATTGAATTACAATTTTTATAATGTGAATTTTCCCTTGTGTTAGTTCTTGGTTTTCAGAAAATAATATTTTAATTTAGAAAAATCGATTTTTGCTTTTGTTTTCTATTTGCAACACATTTTTTCTGCGTCATTTGGAAGTCAGCATTAATGGACAATAAATCTACATTTCTTTTTAAAATAAAGTAGAAAACTTCAAGCCATATAACATTATATTAAGTCCCTGGAAACTATCTATGCAGCTTTCATTCGCATTTCTTTTTTTCTAATTTTGAGATATAAATTATGCTGGTCTCTTCTTCGTCTTTAAATTATTATTGATGAATTAAAAAGCTTGTACATAAATCATTTGTACATAAATTGTACATAATTGTTCAATTGTACATAAATCATTATTGTTTAATGAATAAATAATCTCGCAAAGAAATAAACACTATTACATAAAGTAAGAAAACGTTTCTTTTTGACAAATTTTGCTTCCGTTCAGAGTAGTTTTGCTTCTTCTTTCTTTGAGTGTCCGTCTTGGACAGAGTTTATTGCATTGTGAAGTGATCTGAATTAACTAAACGAAACGAAAAATCTAATCTAAAAATGTTAAACTCTTAAAGAATAGTAAAATAAAATTCACAATTTTATCAACTTAGTGAACATTCCTACTGAGTGTGGTTTGATTGTTCTCCTTTTAAATGCATCAATTTAATTCTCTATTACTAAATATATATATTATATGAATTTTTAGTGGAATGAAAAAGTGACAAAAAATATATTTAAATATGAAATATTTAAATATATTCTAAAAAATATATTTAAGTGTAAGAAAATATTTTGTATTAAAGTGAAAAGTTTTTTCTCTCGAAACTTTAGAGTTTAACAAAATTATTTATTTATAACAAAAAAGGAAGGAAAGAATATCTCCACTCTTCTCTTAAGATGAAAACCGACTAAACAGTTTCCGTTTAAGCAAAATAAAGAGACAAAAGGGAATTAAAGAAAAGAGAAATTTATAAAGAAAATGAAGAATTAATAAGCTTTATTAACTGCGCATAAGCTGCAAGTACATAGAACCCATATAATAAGACAAAAGGGAAACATATTTCTCAAAGGAGAAGAAAAATAAAAACTACCAAATATCACTTTTTAAAAATTCTTTTAAAACATTTTAAAAAAAATTATAAAGCTATAATAATTTTGTCATCATTTCACACGATTATATTCACACAGAGAGTGCTTTCAAATATTGAATTAATATAACCAAAGCGAAACATATCAATACAATAATTTTTTGAGATTTTCTGAATTAACTATTTTTGGTAGCTTTTTTAATAAATATTTTTCCTTTTATTTNGCAAGTTCATAAGAAGACGAAGAGAAAGGGAAAGAAAAAGTAATTGTGAGTAGTTTCCCTAATTCTCCAATAATTGAATGCTTGCAAGCAGCTTCACGTTTGGGTCAGCCAATCAGGTTCGACCCACACGCGTGACGTCATTTGTAAGTATCCAATTAAATCTGATCTGAAAAGTGATTTAGTGTGATAATAAACCTAAACCCTAAATCTGTAAAATAAACACACCATGTACAGCCACGTGATTAGACAAACCATGCGATTAGTTGCGAGTATAATCACAATTGCTTAAAAGAATATTTTGATATTTATTTTCATGTACCTGGAACAATGTCACTCTTCTCCATTTTGTCCACAACACTAGTTGCTAAAAATGTGTAGTTCACCTTATATCGATCAAGAAGTTCCCAGAATCCAATTTCTGGATAAAATGGGCATCCATTGTAAAGGGCGATAGTCACGCCAATCGAAAAATTGGCGACGAATAGATTCCACAAATTCCAGCCAACCTATGAAAATAATTATGAAAGGAAATTAATTACAATAAACTGGCGAAAATATTGTTGATATTAGAACGATAACTCGAGTCTGCCGTATTTTCTAAGATCTTTTCTAATAGATTCGTTCATTATATTCGAATGCAATATTTCAATTGCAATATAGTGCAATATAATTGTCAATCATGAGGCACGCTGAATAAAAAATTTCTAATCCGAAATTCCAAGATTAATGCATTTTTAAGCATAATTAAATCCAAATTATCATTAAAAACTTAAAATTAATTTTTTTAAAAATTTATTTAAATAATTGAGAATGATATATTTTTATTAAAATAAACTTATTTACTTTGTATTGCAAACAATTGGTGTCAGACGTACCATTTTTGAAAATTTCGAAAAATTATAAGAAAATAACTGTCTCGAAATTTCATGAACTTACTAAATGCTAGAAAATTACAATTAGAACATAGCTGGTACTGAATATTTAAGAAAAACATCATAACATATAAATATAAGCATATTTAGAATTATATGTTTTGTTCACTAAGTTTATTTTTCTCTTTGATTTCATTAAAGTATCTATTTACTTCAAAATCGGAACTGTCTATGCTCGATCTATGTTATTCTAAGAGATGGCAGCACCATCTCAAAAATTGAGAAAAGAATCGATATGGAATTCTTTAACGTATTCATTCCACTGTAATTATTAAAACATACTCGTGGAATTTTAAATTTTCCGAAAGTATCATTCATTGCAAAAAAAGAGGTTTTTGTGATAAATTTTTAGTTTTGATTTGGTATTATTTTTAAAACGCAATTTTAATTGAGTCCCCGGTAATTTACATCAAAACTAGTAGATATCATTTATTCATTTTGCCCAAGGTAATAGTTTTATTTTATATTTTTTGAAATTATTGAAACTGCATGACGAAATTTAATTAATAATTTTAATTATCCAATTTTAATAGTATTTTCTTAGTAAGATCAAGTGAAATTTATTTATCATAGTTAGTCGAAAATGCAGCATAGAGCGTTAAAAATTTTAACAACTAACAGTGTCGCTATCTAGGGAAAGCTGTAGCACTGAAAATTGTTGAAAATAGAATGATGTAGAAAAAAAAAAAAAAAAACGATATAACAAAAACTTGGAGAAAAAAAGAGTTTCGTAATAATGATTTCAGAATGACGGAATATTTAACATTATTTGCCCAATATAATAAAATAGACTCGGATTTATAAAGAAAGAATTTTAATGCCCATAATTTTTTTTCTCCTCCCTTCCAATTTTTTTCTAATTATATTTTATCAAATTTTGAAAATCGAATAACAAGATGTAATGAAGATACATCATTACGATTCAGACATTAGATCAGTGTTTCTTAACCTTTTTTATATAATGAACCCCTTTTAAAAAATTTTAAGAAGTCACGGACCACCTCCCTATGAAAAAAAATAATTGCAAAAAACATCAATTATTAGAAAGCATTTAATTTTAGTATTTTAATAGTAAATAAAATTTTTATAATTAAAATTTTTAATGTGAAGGTTGCTGCTGCTTTTCCTTAATTAATAAATTTAATTGGGGGATTGTTTTCGACAAAGCAACGAGTATATCATGTTCAACATTCAATCGATTTCGATGTTATATTTTTATTGTCACAAGAGTGGAAAATCCCGTTTCGCAAAGATACACTGTAGCAAACGGAATTATAGCCGTCATAGTTCGCTTTACAAGCAATGGGTAGGCTTCCAAGCGTTTTAAAAATTAGGAGTAGTCAGCGGACCCCCAAAATATAACTCATGGACCCCTTAGGGGTTCATGAACCACAGATTAAGAAACCCTGCATTAGATGAAGTCTGATACATACATCATTACTTCATCCTTACGATTATATTTTTCTAATTTAATTTTAATAATCTATTAAAGGGCATACATTTTAGTGCATACTTTCAATGATGCGTGTATTGCTGTGATAACTATTTTTTTCGTATCTGTGTTACATTATTAGATTGAAAAAAAATAATTCAGTTGTTAGTGCATTTGACTTACTGGATAAGGAGTGAAAACAACATCCCCTCGCTTGAGATTGCAATGTAGGTTAAAGTCCCGAAGAAGTGGAAGAAAACACTGCAAAAAAAACAAAGCAAACATCTCTTTGAAAAAAACAAAACAAAAAACAGTGGTTTAAGCATCTATTTTTATAAAAATAAAATCAATCAGTGATTTAAATGTAATATATATTTAATTTTAGTTGAATTAAAAGGGAATGCATGGAGATTTTTTCTAAATAGATCTGTATGAAGAAGGACATCTAGAATATATAAACATCTGTAATAGCTCTCTTGTTAAAACAAATATTTATTTACTATACTAAAAGGTTTACATACATTAAATTCAGTTTTAATATCGTATTTCTCTCTTAATTTAAGTTTTTTAAACGGTTGATACAGCTATGTGTACTGAAGATGTGGTTTAAATGGAGAAAAAATTTAACATTCAAAAAGTCGATGTTTTGTGGGGGGACCTTCCAAACTTTACTATTTAGGCTAAAAACGCTAGACTGTTTGAAAGTTTTTAAAATGCTTAACAATTTAAGAGATAAATTCGTTTCTAACTTGCGTAAAGATTGTGCAACTACTCGCCTTTTACAAAAATAAGTAAATAAATAAATAAAATAATTTTTTTTAAAAATGTCACGAGAAGATATAAAATCCAAGAAAAAAATAGTGAAAATCTGTAACAATTATTCACGCGTCGTTTCTTCTTATGTACTGTCCATTTCGTTTAAAAATGTAGCTCGCAGATTCACGAAGATATAGATGTCGTCTTTTAATGTAACTTAAATATTATTTAGAAATTTTCAAACAATCACTGAGTTTCACAAGTTTGCTCCGAATTATATTATATTAAAATTTGAATAAAAAAAGAAAGTAAAAATACAGCAGTGAAAGTTTAGTTAGGTACGGACGCACGAAGTAAGCGCATTTGCTGATATCTTAGGAAAATCCTTCTTTCCATAATTTTGCCTTCTGGTGTATCAAGCACCTTAAGGAGAAAAAAAATCAATTTTAATATCATCAATGTTGAAAAGGTGGTTTACATTTCAAAATTGTTCATCTAAAATGCTCTTTGATTGAATAATCATAAAAGCGCTGCCGCTGAGTCTTGGGTATAGTGAAAAGTAGTGGGTTTTGCGCGTGAACAAGGTGCTTCTTTTAGCTTTTTTGTGCTACAAGTGTACCTTCTTCAAGAACAAAACATTGCCAAATATCTCGAAAATGACCGATGATTTGAAAAATAAGTTAAAAACAACCGGGAAAAGATAGGTTTTGCTGCGTTTTGCTTAGAAAGCGAAAATGTTATTCTCACCATGCATCAAAGTTCACCAACACATGTTATTTTTTACGATGAAAAGTTTTAAAACAATGTTTTCCTAACAGCAGTAGACATGCTAAAAGCAATCATGACACAACTAAACTTCAACAATGTTTAGTTGAGTCATGACAAAACTAAGAAACATCCATGCAAATATTTCAACTGGATGGGGATAACACGCAGCAGTAATCGTTGTTTCAGAAATTTATCTAGGCAGTACTTCAATCTGTTAAAACTAATGACGAAATTTGCTGAGAAAAAAATCATGGTTTTTTAAACAGAATGTAGCAAACCGTACTTTTGATTTCTCTTTATCCGAAAGATTTCCCAAACCATTAGGCAAATGAGGGACATCTGGTATTTATAATAAATATGCACCCTTACTTTCTGTACTATTATATTTGGTATTAAGACACTGCGGAAGGTTCTTGTTTATAGAACTAAAACTATAGCATATCCATTTATGTACTTTCATCTGTGCTTTATTCATGCTACTTTTTGCTTTAGTCTACATAGCACAAAATATTCCCTATCATTTGTTGAATACACACTGGTATTTATAATAAATATACATTTTTATCATCTACGTTTGAAGATGGTCTCCTTGTACTACCAATGCGTCTTAATTAGTTTAATAATAACAAAATATACCCTATCATTTGTTGGATACGCACTGATATTTATGATAAATATACATTTTTATCATCTACGTTTGAAGATGGCCTCCTTGTAGCACCAATGCGTCTTAATTAGTTTAATAATAACAAAATATACCCTATCATTTGTTGGATACACACTGATATTTAAAATAAATAGGCATTTTTATCATCTACGTTTGAAGATGGTCTCCTTGTAGCACCACTGCGTCTTAATTAGTTTAATAACAACAAAATATACCCTATCACTCGTTGGATACACACTGATATTAATAATAAATATGCATTTTTATCATCTACGTTTGAATATGGTCTCCTTGTAGTACCAATGCGTCTTAATTAGTTTAAATAAATGATTTGTGACAGTGAAACTTTTTTTTCTGTGAAAAAATTACTACGCATAAATATTTAAATGACAATAAAGAGTACAAAATTTTTAAGGTCACAGAAAATTATACTGTGATGCAATGACAAAAATTTCTAAGAGACAATTTTGTTCCTAGATTTAAAGAAAATTCGTAAAGCTAGCAAATATTCTGGCGACATCGCAAAATATGTAATTACTGTTATTAAATTTGAAGTCGTGACAAATATATTTAAAAAACATTCTAAATCTGCGAATAAAAATTCCGTATCTTTCTGAAGGAAAACATTCATCAAATATTGCTTAAAAATAATGAAAAGTAACAATTATTTCTTCTTCATTAAAAAAAATATGTATAGACAAAATAGCTAAATAAAAAAAAAATTTTTTTAAAGATTTTTTTTTCTCTTTGTGATTGAATCTTCGGAAGCATTTGCACCATTATAATGTCTAAACTCACAAGGACAAGTATAAGGAAAACTTACACCGATAAAAACATTTCGTGCACATGATGAGCAGTTTCAACGATAGATGTTGAAAATCAACTTTGTATAACAGCGCTTGTGAAATAATGTAAAAATGTTTACAATGGTCGTCCCAGTCTTAAAAGTTAATCTCAGATCGATTCGGAAAGTAGGTTAGGATTACGATAACGATGTTTCAAAATTGTCGATATCAAAACGACTTAATAAAGTAAAGTATTGATTATCGTTTGATCAATAATTTACTACGACAATAAAATATTTTAGAGCTAGTCTACAATGTTTTTCTGACGGGGGGGGGGAGATAAAGAAGATTCTTATTTCAAAAATCAATTTTTACTGCTGAGAAATGCTTGTTTTTACAAATGGCAAAAAGTATAAATTTGATACTTAAATTTTAAAAAAAATAATGCAACAGCCAAAAAAAACTTATATGACTAAAATGATCGAAATTATCAGTGTGATTAAAACGACGTAATAAAGAAAAAGAAGAAAGGACTACTGTACGAACTAAAATTTATTGTGTTTATTAATTGTTTTAGTGCCAGCCTCATACAAAGTGTTTTTTTACCATAGAAGAAAAATATTTTCATTTATAAAATCAATTTTTACTGTTGAGAAATGCTTGTTTTTACAAATGGCAAAAAGTATAAATTTGAAACTTAAATTAAAAAACAATAATGAAGCTGCCAAAAAAAAAAAACTTTTATAACTAAAGTGATCGAAATTGTCAGTGTTATTAAAACGACGTAATAAAGAAAAAGAAGATTGGACTAAATGATGTAATGGACTAAATGATGTAAAACGATGTAATGAAGAAAAAAAAGTTTTAACTATCGTTTAATCTAAGGATTATTAAGTTTATTATATGCCCATATAAAATGATTTTTTTTTTAAAAAGAAAGGATTTTTTTTAAATTCTAAAACCAGTTTTTAATAATGAGAAGAAAAAAAAATTTTTTTTTCAGAATTATTATTCCACACAAAATTGTTATTCCATACTAAAACAATGTAACTATGATAAAACATTGTAATAAGATTATCAGAATAAAGTGATACGTTTAAAATATTTTTATAGAAATGTTCATTTTGAAAACAAGGTATTTGCGTAACAAAACATATCATAAAACATGTTATTTTATGCATTTAATTCTTGTCCTGTTACTTGTTTAATTTATCACACAGTTTTTCTTTAATATTTTTTTCAAAAAATTGAAAGTAATTTCTTTTTGAAAATGAAATATGCCGAAACTTAAAAGAAGTGAGTAATAAATTTTATTTCAACAAATTCAGAAATAGAACTGGCTAAAACGCAAACAAATTACAAGCTTTTCATCCAAATTTTAGATCATTTCTTAAATTTTTACTCAAAGGCGCCTGATAAATTTGTCGATATTTTTAAGCGTCAAATCAGCATTACATTTTCGAGAATTGAAATTACATTTCCAAGATTTAACTTTAACGTAACGTTAGACGTAATAATAAACATATTTAAATGTTTCAATACCGCAAATTTGAAACGATGATCGATAATTTGAAACATCATTTAAGGAAACATGGAAAGCCATAGAAATATATTTCTAGCGTCGTTCCGCTTAGGAGCTAGATTTTATTCTCAAGAAATTGGGAAAGTTTGGCAACAGATGACACTACTTCCTTTAAAATTAATGTCTAATAAACCGGGTAATAGAATAGTCGGATAAGTCAAGCATAAGACAATGTTTTGACCAGCTTATCAAACTATTCAAAAAAAAAGAAAAAAAAAAGAATTTGCATGGGCGTCTATTAATTTAGTTTCCAAGCTGCGCTATCTAGTTAATGCAGACAATTTAGCATTGAAAATGATTGTTAATATTTTTAACTCTATAGTTTTTTCCGATCCTGAACGCCATCTATAAACAAACTTAGTAACTAATTTAAAAACTGGTGAGAATAAATAACAGTTATCCTAAGTGAGAAGCAAAAAGACGTACGTTGCTATTTACTTCCTTTTTTTCAATAAATTTTAAAATCATCAACCATTTTTGAAGCAATCAGAGTTTTTTTTTCGTAAGAGAAAGAGCAGTGGAATTTAGGTAAATTTCCTTACGGGAAATTAATCTTTTATCTATATTTTTTAATTTTTCAGCCTTTTACATTTGTAAATAAATATTTATTTTCGTAGTCTCATTATTAGTTAGATTTAAAAAAAAATAATAATAAAGGTTTGTATCACTTACTCCACAACCGTGAATGAGTCCTTTTGGTTCTCCAGTTGTACCAGAAGTGAAATTAATACAGATGGGATAGTTGAAAGGCAGTTGTTCAAATACCAATTTAGGAACATTTCCGTCTTTATTTTTCCCTGATTCCAAAAAGTCTGGCAGGAATACGCTGCGTACAAAAGAAAAAACATCAACATATAACAAATAAATGTCTTAGCATGTACCTGTCAATGAACTCTCCGAAATAAATCTCTAACTTGTAACAATTTACCAATTTTTAAGAAGGACTTCATTTTTTTCCAACCATTCTGTCGATCAAGCACTTGCGAACTCTTAAATATTTGAAGAAACTATTTTCTTATTTATGTGGAAGAGTGTTCCATTGTTTATATGCTTATAAGCATTAATCTAGTTATTTTATAGAGTTCCACAAACATATACTCTTAATAATGATTATTTAAATTTATTTACATTGTTTTATGATTAGAAAAGTTTTTAAAATATACTTTTTTTTAAAGAAAAAAAAAACTCAAGTTACAAATACAACCTGAAATGAACAAAACAAAATTTCAGGAAACAAAAATTTATATAAGTATTTAAAAAAATTGCTTTAAATTTATCTTGTCATTAAGTGTGCATTTTATTGATTCTACTTTCAAACATTACACTGTTTTATTCATCTTAAATAATAAATTTTGTCAGAAATGTAATTTTTCATCTTTTGTTAAGCTGAATCAAAATTTAGAATGTAGTTCTAAAGATAACTGGGTAAGGAAAAAATATTTTAAATAGAATATCTTGTTCCACGCTTCAAGATTTTTTTAATAAAATATATTAAAAAAATTACAAACTGAGTATTTTGAAAAAAAAATCTTAAACGGGCTGAAATTCTCAGTATGATCAAATTCTTAGTGAAATAAAAAAAAAAGCTTAAAACTGAACAAACTTACCGCACAAGCAATAACTGAGATGTTAAATAAGTCTGATTCAAAATTAAAACCAAATTGTATCGAATTTTTTTTTTTTACTTGCATATAATGTCAATGTTTACTTGCATATAATGTTTTGAAAGAGAGTCAAATTTTTAAGGGGAATATTTGAAACTAAGAGAAATATGTATATATACTTACCATCTAGAATCGAGCTGTGATATGTCTTTCGATAGGGTTTCCTTTTTGCTAGGGCAAATAATAATTTTTTCCAAACTGTCTAAGTCTGTAAATAAAAAACGTTTATTATCTAAATGCTAAACTGTATAAATTTAAAAATGAAAAAATATCTTTTAAAAACAATTGGAATTTCATGTGAATCAAGATATCCAGAAATTCAGGATACTTATTTGAAGAATTAATCAAACACTCTTAACTAAAATCCTCAGACCTTCAATCAGTGTATTACGTTATCTTTTTAAGAAATGAAACTATTATGTGACTGTTAATAACTGTAGAAAAGATACCTGAATGCGGTATATTTACTAACTATACTTTCAATTCTTCAATTTTCTTCAATTTCTTTTTCAATTTAAATTTTTCGATAAAGTTTCTGTAAATAGATTTTGATGAAGTATTTTTGAGAAAAAAATTATGAATAAAATAAAATAAAAATGCTACTCAACAAAACGCTCTTTAACAAATTAACAGATCGGATGAAAATTGTTGTAATTGAATGAAATTGAATGTTGTAATTAATGAAAATTGTTATTAAGTCTGTGGGTTTGAAAAACCCTGTTTAGACTATTCACCAAGTTTTTTGAATGTGCACCCATAAATACAAAACGCACAAGAATACTTTATTCAAAAGACGAATAAGTGCATACAGTTACATTATGTAAAAAGAATAATTGATTTTGTTGAATATTTATTTCCAATGCCCACCTGGAGAAAGACCTTTCGTCATTTAGGCATCTGAAAGGCAGATTTCGTTGGTTACTCTTTCAGGGGCACCCTACTAGGAGAGTCAACGTTGCTCCCACAGTAAGGACAGATAGTACAGAGAATGAAAGGATATCCATGCCTTGTCCGGGATTCGAACCCAGAACCTCTCTGAGGTAAGGTCAGTTCCTTGACCCCTGCACTGGCCGGGTGGTTTTTATTGAATAATACATAGTGGTATAGTTAAAATTTAATATTTAAATAAAAGGTGAAGGCATTATTTTTTTAAGTTGTTGAATGAATAATTACTTTTAAAATAAATTGTTGTTAAGCGTTATTTCTTGTTTTTTTCACGGGTTTGCGTAATGATGCTTTTCATAAAATAAGGCAGTAATTTTTTAAATGTAATGAGTGAACAACAGATATTCATAAATATTGTTTGTGTATCGACAGTTACCCAATCAATGTTTGTGAATTATGTCGATAAAAAAATTTCATTTATGTCGATAAGGAAATGTCGCATAATTTCAATATAAAAAAATTCCACAATTCTGAGATCTGTTAGTTTTGTGATTTTCAAAAAGTTCATCACTTCTTTGTTTGAGCTCATGAAAATTGAATCTATGAATTTTCCTACAGTTGAATCAATGTTGCGTGGTTTGGAATTTTTTTCTTTTCGAAGGAAAATAAATTTTTTTTTAAAATATTAAAAGTATTTGTCCTCTTTTTTTATTTTTAATGTTTAAAAAGTTATCAAGTTTAGTTAGTTAGTGTTAAAAACTATTCAAAGTTATAGTTAAGTTAAAAATTGCATTTATCAATGTTAATGACTTTCATACAGTTTGAATAGTTGATCGAAATTGAGGAATTTTTAAAAGAAAAATATTTCATAATTTTTTCTTTTACAAAAATTATTCGCAATTTTTTAAACCCAGTCGATCTTTTTTATCAAGACATAAATTATAATTTAAATTTAAACTAAAGTTCTACTTAAAGTAAAAAGCTGTTGCTTTTTTTTTCAGGCGGAAGTGCCCCGAAAAACATTTTTAACTCAAATCAAACATTTTGTTTTTTTCACACGATAGGTAATAAAACAGAATTCCTTGCAATTCTCATGCAGCAGAGTCTGTTGAAATATACCCATTATAGAATAACTGGATATTAAACGTTCGTAAAATCATGATGTTACTTGTTGCTTATATAAAGAAGTAACAACACGTGAAAGTAGCATTCGTTTTTCTTTCATTTTTTCTTCTTTTTTGTTAGCCGGCAGGTCCTCTTCGACCTCTTTCCTTTCTTCAATTCGCGTGTATTGGAAAATAATGTCGACGCGGAAGCTATGGGATTTAAATTTGTTTTCCTCAAGCGGCCTCGAAGAGGAATATAATACGAGACGCTGTTTCTTCAAAAAGAGCGCCTTCTGTTTCTTTTTCCAAACGAAGATTTACGATTTCGCAAAAATAAATTTTAATGGGACGCTCATTGTGGTGTAGCTCATCACACATTTTATCTTTCTCTCTTTATTTATTATCGTTTGCTTGAAACTTTTATTTTCGTTTGCATCTTTAGCTTTATTTTTGATTTCGAGTTGAACTTATTAATTTGAATTGTTGTCTCCATGCGAGCTGTAAGCTTCACATTTAACCTTTTGCGGACGTAATAAATGCATATGTTACTGTGAATAACTGAAATTAGTGGTTGTTGACTTCAACCGGTGAATGTTGAGTATCACATGGTCGCTTTGGTAGATGTCCGAAATATATACTAGGTCTAGTTAAGTGCCACTTCCCGGTATACATTTGCCCGGTATGCCCTACATCAATGCTTTCTTAAGGTCAAGTGCCACTGCTCAGTATGCATTTAACCTGTACTCCGAACAATGATGTTTTCCCTAATCTGTCTTCAGAAGATATATTAAAATATCGAATAAATATAATGATAACTACGAATAAATTAATATCAAATTGAATATAAGAAATATTTCCCACTCTCACCAAAGTGACTATGTGACTATTGATATTCACCGGTGAAAGTCGGCATTCTCTTGATTTAGGTCATTGATGGTGATATATATATATGTATACACTATAAACAATTCCGGATCAAATGGCAGTAAGAAGTACAAGTACCGGCACTCAGGTTGCTATTACTTTTACCGTAAAGTCTATTTTTACCTTAAAAATTTACGGAACAAAAAATCTGATGAATCACAATTCTTACAGTAATATTTACTATAAAATTACTGACATTCTATAAATAAGTAAATATTACAAGTAATATAATAAGTAAATATATAAATTACGGTGTAAAATTTTACGGTAAAAATGGATTTTTCGAATTCTTCACTCAGTATGCCGTAATTCAATTCGAAATGTTTTACAGTGTAGTAGTCAGACTGGTCGGATTTAGACAAATATAATATATTTTCATTATTCTGCAAATATTGCTTCGCCATTCGGCATCTTTACGAAAATTCATTTTCTCTTATTTTATATAAAAAAGACGAATGAAATTATGAACATCTCGTACTACTTTGTTTAAATTTCTAATTTATTTGGAGTAATTGAACTGTATAGCACCGAGGGTTGGTGAACAATAAAAGGAAAATGGTATACCATTTAATGTAATTAAAATTTTATTTTATATTATAAACGTCGGTGAACAGCCGACCCAATTTTTGGGTTTGCGACTTCTAATGTTCAGCTCCGTAGCCTTGTAATTTTGAACCCAATCCTGAAGACTAGGGAGCTCCTGGATCACGTATTGGGAGAAATTTGCCTTCGCGGAGGACTTTTTGGTGGAACTAAGTCGCATTTGCGTTACACGGAGAGGAAGACCACGTGAACTTCCCTGATCGTCTACCACTGAGAATATTTTACGTCATCACTGGGGTCGGTACAAGTCGGAAGTAGATTCGTATCGATCAGCCATCCCTGGGATTTGAACGCTGCTCATCTCATTGGAAGGCGAACGCTCTATCCCCTAAGCCATCGTGGCTCATGTAATTAAAATTGGCTATAAAAACTATCAAGACACTTGGTCTGGGAAACATTTCTGAGGATGATCCGAGCACATGCCATCACAATTTTTCATCCTCTGCAGAGAGGATGAGAAAATCGCTCAATCATTTATAAACCTTGTTGGGCTTTGTGATAAAGGTAGTTGCTGACGTCAAAATCAACCTTACACTGCTATTCAAGTTCGGTTCTATCATGGCTGGAATTTTTACAAAATGGCTGCAAGAAGCTGTACGCATTTAATTTAAAAACTGGGACACACAGATTAATACTTATAAACATATGAAATGAAACAACTTACGCAAACGAGCTAATTTTGAATAATAAATTCCTCTGCGTTTTGCAAGTGTAAAAAAATAGTTTTAATTATCAGTAGAAATCATCAAGTAATCCTGTTGAAAAACGACAATCTTTGTAATGAGCTTAAATGTTGTGAAACAATATTCAATGTCATACACATCATTCCATTTGTTGTTTGCTAATTTAATGGATGAAAACACTCATCTCCCTATTTTTTCTCTCGGCAAATTACACCAGTGTGACGCATATTATTCGAATCTATTTTCTCGCATCAAGAATCGTAGTATGGCCTCGAGTTTCTGACCTCTCAGTAAGATATTTTCTAGATCAAAATGATGTAAAATGGATTTATTTTAATAAGATTATGTTCATTGATGTAAGCAAAATGAAAAATAGCACATAATTATTGCTCCCATTTTGTCACTTAAAGGTAATGACAGGTAAATCAACCGTCGTTATACTGGTATTTAAATGCACCGGAGTAAATGGAAGGTGTAGGGGAGAGTGGGGTCAATTGTAACATTTTTTACTTAACTATTTTTGACTAACAAAAAATCAAATATATTATTAGTATTAATTAGCAGACGAGTAAAGTAGACTATCCTCTACTAGAAAAAAAATAAGTAACCTATTTTAAATGTTATTATATTAGTTATTAACAATTTTGGCAGTCGTGCACTTGTTACAATTGTCCCCACTTACGGGGTCAATTGTAACAGTTCATAAATTCAACTAAAACATAGTTAATTCTATATATTATCATAGTTGGGATATATTTTTTTATTGATCAAAAGTAGTGATACTTTAGGAGTAAAAATAATAATGAGCAGAGACCTAAAGGGTTAAACTTTTAACTTTAAGGGGTTAAAAAATTTAATTCATGCTGTGAAAGGTGACAAATAAAATAATGCACATGCAACATAATATAAATGATATAGGAAACTATTGGTGGTTCTTAAAGAGTTAAGTAATGGTTTGTAAACATAAGATTATTTATTTTCAGCTGTTACATTCGTCCCTTTACTTATTGTTACAATCGTCTCCAAGATGCCATTTCAGCTTCATTTGTTAAAAACAATGCTAGTTAATTAACAAAACTAGTCTTTTTTTTAAATGTTAATTAAGATGTCCACTTACATATTCGGTTAATAATTTTTATTTGCTTAAACAAAATTACTTTGTTACAATATAATATTCTAATACCAAAAAAAGAACTTACGTAGCGTGAAAATATCTTTTGTGAAGTACATAAAAATGGTTGCCAGCAGGGGTGTACATGTAGATTTATTAAATACACCTTGTGCGCCACCTAGGAACCAAATCTAGAACTCGACACTCGAAATTTTTGCTCTGTTACAATCGTACCTGTTACAATTGACCCCACTCTCCCTTATAAAATATCTAGAATGCCATCGGAAACGTACAATACACTTCGTTAGATGTAGAAAAATATTTCTATTAATTTATATAAGAACTGATATCAACACGATGGTTATACTTTTGAAACAATTGCAGTGTAAAAAATACTTTCAGTTCAAATTAAGGTATGAAGTATTGGCACTTTGGGTACATCATCCGTAAAATCCATTTCCCCCTAAAATTCCTTTTTACCGTAATTTTTGCAAGAATTTTTATTTAATTAAAGTGATTCAGTAATTTTATGGTAATTATTACCTTTAAAATTATGATATATCAGATTTTTTGCTTCGTAAAATGTTCTGGTAAAAATAGATTTTACTGTAAAAAGTTGTGACATCCTGAGTGCTGGTACTTTTTACAATAATTTGATTAGGAATTATTTTTTTCAGTGAAGATAAGCATGAATTCTAATTATTAACATGCCATTATAGGCTCTAAATATCTACTTAAATTTTCGTTATTCCTTTTTTTGTAATAACAGTAATTTGAATAATATAAGACCCTTATATTCATTATTCTTTTAAATAACAGCATATGTTAGAATTCATAAAAAGATTTAAGAGCCTGATTATTTAACAGCTCATCATTTTTTTCTGATAAGTTAGAAAGCGTTGTTTCTATAAACTTATAAAATTTATTAACACATCAAATTAATTCAATGATAAACACCACCAAAACGTTTAATCAAGGAAGTTCTATACAATTTATTTGCTCAAGCAATTTTGTATTGTACAGTATTGTATTATAGGGCAATTGCGAGATGTAAGCTGTATTAAAATTATAATTACACAATTTGTAGACTAAGTGTTAAGAAATACTTTCTAGATGCTTATTTGTCTTTTAGATATTGTGTAGTTATTTAATAGATCATATTTTTTATACATTATTAATCATGAAATATATTAAATCTGGTAATTTTTATTCTATAAAAACAGTTATTTTCCAAGTAGCAGAGTAAGGTTGATTTCAATGTTATCAACAATCTTTATCGCAAAAGCCTAACAAGGTTCATAAATAATTAGCAAATAAAACAAGTAAACTTGATACAATGTTAAATTTAACTATGCTGCTAGGATCGCATTAAGCTTACATAAACAACCCTTTAATAACGAGATTGAATCTGACTTTAAGAAACAAGGATAGAAAAACCTTTTGAAATTGAGGATTAATCATCATTTACAAATCAAGAGTTGAAAGCGTTCCCAAACTTTCACCTTCCCAAGGTTTATTTTAGATTTTATGACCCTCACTGAAACAAGGTCTATTTGCGCAGGTTTTTATAAACTTTCTTTAACACTTTAAAAGTGTAGGATTGCTAATTATTAAGTTTTCAACGCAAGCAAAATGTTGCATTTGAGAACCACGACAAAGCTAGCATGGAAAAAAGGCAAAAACAAGCCTTTTTTTCAAGCCTTGCAAATACAAGCCCAGGCAAAAACAAGGTTTGCAATGAAAGCTAAAAAATGAGTTTTTTTCGTCAAATCTTTTTCCATACCTTCACTCAATTTTTGAAGAAATAATTTTCGCATACTAATATTTCTACTAAGTTTAAAAAAGTAATAATTAGTCCACCTTTCTGTGCCAAACGAATAAAAATGAAAATACAACGTTTACCGTAAGATTGCTTGTTTTCAGAGTTAGTTTTGTAAGAAGAAAAAAATTCTTCTCTCAAAGGGATATCTAAAAATAAATTATCTTAAAATCATTTATCAAATCTCTAAAGAGTTATTTAACTTTACAAACAATTCAAAACTTTGCAATACTTTTTCGGAAAATTACTTAATCCTCATATAATTCGTAAACACGTTTATAAAATACAATTTCAATCAATTCATAATTAATTTTTTTTTAAAAATTACTTACCTTTGCAGATGAGGGGAATGTTTTCCATCAAGTGTCTCTCTAATTTAAGATCAATGAATCTGTCTACCGTGAACAAGAATTTCGGCCTCATTGGGCGAATAATTTTAGCAGCTGCCTAAAAATTATATAAAAAAAAGTCGCTTTATAATTTGGAATAATTATTTAAACGTTGTCATTGGAAATTCCTGGATAACAATTTTTAATGAGTTTAAATCATTCCATTACTTAAAATGAAAGTTATTCGTATTAATACATCTAAGAGATACAAGATACGTGATGATTTTTACTGGTTATAATGAAGAACAAATGACATAGTCCAATAAAAATCAGCAATTCTGAAAACTATTTATTATGAATAAAATAGTTTAGTAATGATCTATTCTTAAAAAAAAAAGGTGATAAGATTTGATATCTCAGAACTTAGCTTACTTTAGACTATGTGTATCATTGCTGAAGATGCAACTTGTAAACCGCAGACGATACACAATTTTTAAAAACGACGTGGTCAATACCTGAGTTGGCCATTTTGAATAAGGCTCTAATCCAATTAATTTTGCATTGTTATTGAAAATGGAATTTGGAAAATTAACGTCTATATCGTTTTTGTATGCAGACGGGAAATTTAAAAATTACCTTAACAAAAATGATCTATCTTTTCAAAAAACTCTTTTTTAAGCATTTATTTAATTTTGAAAAAATTAAATAAATTTCTAAATATTTATTTACTTTAGAAAACTATTTACCTAAACTTATGAAAAAAAGAATTATATTTAAAAACTGATCATTTACTTCTTAAAACAATTAATTTTACGTACGATAATTAACCAGTTGTCCATATCGTACTAGAAGGCTCATTACTTTCTATTTTATATAATCCAAAGAAATTTAGGTGATATCGATACATAAAAATGTAATAATTAACGTTTTTTTTTTTTTGTTCTTCATGAAGTGTTTATAAAGTATAAAACCCATAAAAGTATTTTTTCAATAATTGCAACATAAAAAGAACTGAACAAAATATAAATGTTTAAACCTATGGCTTGATAAATAATAATAATGTTGTTTGATAAATAATAAAATATTTTAGTAAACTGTTAACTTAATTGAAATGTTAGAGAGATAAGGCGTAGGAAGATTAAAATAAAACGCAACTAAAGTAATTTACCTTATCACCATAAAAGGGCAGTGGTCCACCAAATATAGCTCCAATGCTAGCAGCAGCCAGATATGCGTATATAGCTTCTTTTCTATTCGCCATGTAACCTAAGGAATAAATAACGTAAATGATTAAAACTTGGGATTTATTAATTAATTTTTAACCACAGTCAGACATAATGTTTCAAGTTGTTTATTTCGTGGAATTAATTCAATTACTGCCCCGAGTTCTGATGCATTTTTACTCAAATATATTGACTGATAAATCAGTACAATATATTATATATCAGTGTATCATATATCTTTATTGATACATTTTTAAACAAGTAGATGATGTTATACTTGTTAAGAGGCCCTTCCTTACTCAATTGTGGTAGGGGAGGGAAAATTATAAATATGCTTTTAATCCTCCTAATTTAATTTTCACAAACAAACTGATGATGGAAATTTACTCTATTCGGTAGTGGCTTTTGATACATTTAAAATACTAGCTCTAGCTGCGTATAACGAAATTTCCGGACATGAGTTCCTACGCAATTTTAATCCTGATGATGTGCGTTAACTTCCCTTGAATTTTGTCGCAACATTTAAGCAATCCCCTGTTATATATACTGTTTTTAAACTTGTGTACATTCCGTCAAAAAATAGACTAAAATTAAAAAAGACTATAGCTTGTAGAGAGGCACTGATTTTTTTCATTTGAAATCAGCGATGCAAAAGTATCTAAGATCTGTAAAAAAAAGTTCATGTAACCGAAAAAGAAAAATTTTCCTTAGAATAATTATTTTCGCGATCGATGTAACTTACTTTTTCTAACTTAGATTTGATTTCTTAAAAAAAAAAAGTAAATGGTATTTCTGAAATTACTTAATGAAATATTTTAATAAAACTGAGCAAATCCTCAAAACTTAAAAAAAATGGAAAAAAATTGATTCTTTCACCAATTTGTCAGTCAATTCGTTAATAATAATAATAATAAACACGTTATTTACATGCAACTCTGTCTCCCATCTGCAATCCATTTTTTCTAAAAGCAGCAGCATATCTTTCCACTTCTTCGTACAATTCTGAATAAGTTATTCTCTCATCAACACCTCCTTCTTCCTCTAAAATAAAAAAAAAGAAATATGTTAATCAATTAAGATATATATATATATATATATATATATATATATATAAATGACTTTAATTCTAATCTACGATGGCACATTGCAAATACAAAGAAGTAGTGATTGAAAATTATGTAACATTAATTAATGTTTTTATTTGTTTATATTTTAATCATGCGTTTATTCTAGTCAGGATTGGAACCTATTTCTTCCAGAACTTTTGAAGAAAATGAAAAAAAAAAACTAGGACACTGCGAAAAAAAAGCAAGGTCAAAACTATCTAAATATGGTAACATTTACCTTGTTTCCGGCTTTATGGGAACCACCAAAACGCTCAATAATTTTTACCAAAGAGCTTTAATAATGATTTTGTTTAAATTAACAATGAAATAGGACTTTATAATTGAGTGATAAAATTTGGCAAATGTGGTAAAATTTGTTAATTTTATCACGATACCTTAGAGCGTGAGATAAAAACCATTTATTCCGTTAAATTTACTTTTAAGTTTTGTATTTTTACTAAATGTGTGGTAATAAGAACTCAATGTGTTTTAATAATAATTTTAAAAACCAGAATTTCCGGTAAACCGTTTTCATATAAATGAAAAAATTGAAAAACGAAAGGCTTAAATACAGTATATTTTATTTTTATTCGCTAGAATTATGCTGTTCTTCTTCTTTTTTTTTTTACCAGAAATGTTATGGCCATACAGTACTGTAATTTTCCCAGAATTTTTTACTCCGTGAAGAACATCAGTTTTATTTGTAATACTTTTTATTTCATTCG
Source organism: Parasteatoda tepidariorum (assembly GCF_043381705.1). Taxonomy (NCBI): domain Eukaryota; kingdom Metazoa; phylum Arthropoda; class Arachnida; order Araneae; family Theridiidae; genus Parasteatoda; species Parasteatoda tepidariorum. The sequence continues at coordinate 21,791,869 of NC_092207.1, forward strand.
GTACAATATGATTACTAAATATGCTGTAATATCTCGAGTACATATTTACTGGAATTTCATAGGCTATTTAAGGAAAATTTTGGAAAGATTACAAACAGAAAGAGAGGCGGAAAAAGAATTCAGTACATATATGCTTGCCGCTATTCTAGAAAGTTGTATAGTTTGTCTACGGTGAGAACTCCCCTAGGCACAAAGTCTGAGGCCGTCTGCTGCTATGGAAAAAAATAGCGCATTTCAGGGAGGGTAGCTTTTTTCCCCTCTAAGGTTAACACAATAGACCGATGAAAACGATTTCCTTTCTCTCACAGATCCCAGCCAAAACCTGTCCCAAACTTGAAATAGTTATACTTCGTTACCATAGTTACCGTCACGTGTCAGGAGGAATGACTAGTGGAGTTCTTACTTCAGACAAACTATACTACAACTCTTCTTGGAATGTTTACGGGAATCAGCTGATAATTTAGCAAAAAAATAATATTTAGATTTGTTTGCTTTATTTTGCTAAGTTGTGCACGGGTCTAGCTTAATGTTATGATATATTCTTTTATTTACTGCAGAAACTAATTTAATTTATAATTTCTTGAATTATTTCCTAAAAAAAGCCAGCATTAATATTTTTTTAGTAGTTCTATCAAATAAATTGTATGCAATAAAATAATATACTCAATTTATAATATGAAGTTAGTTTACTTAAGAAATTTAATTAAATATGATACATACATACTAATAACTGAATCGATTGAACATACAAGATAACTAGATACTAGATAATAACTAGAAATAGATTTGTATTAAGGTTAGACAAATTAATTTTATTTCCAATTACTCAAACTTTACATTATTAAAAGGATATAAATATTTGACTAATTATTCGTTAAAACAAATGGTACGTACATGAAATAACATAATTGAAAATAACATACTGAACTTTTCTTTATTAGACTGCATAAATAGTTTATTAAAAAAATCAATGAAATATTATGTAAGCTAATAAGTGAACCAAATGAACATACAAAATAACTAGATAAATTTAGATAAGATTTCGACAAACAAATTTAATTTCTTAAACTGTTTCCACGTGAAGTGCCTCACAACTCTCTTAAATTGGCTTACAAAAAATTAGTATTGAATTTTTAATTAATAGAATATACAATCAGTTAATTAAAGAAAGTGAATGAAATATATAAGTGAATCTACCATGCATACGAATTAGATTAACTTAAAATTTCTCTCAAAGCTTTTTTTTTAAGAAAAAAGAAAGAAAAAAAAGGAACTTGAATATATCCTTGAACCTAACAGAAAGCTCTACAACTAAGCAGAATAATAGAGTTAACTCTTATCTTTTAATAACGTTTAAATGTGTTGCCGACGTAATCAGAAGAAAAAAAGAACTCTTGAAAACCATTTTTTGTATTCCATTTAAATACTCTTTACAAATATTTGCACGTTTGACATTTCAAAAAGACCTTGAAAATTATGCAAATGAATGCTTTTTTTTTAAATTTATGAAGTCTCTAAGGCACTTATATTCGTTATCGAATATCAAAGCAAGTCTGTAATAGATGGCCATAGTTTTTTTCTTTTTTTTAAATAGAAATAATAGTACGAGAGCTGGGGGGGGGTCTAGTGTAGAGATGGGGCTATAGTGAACATCTTGAATAACTTTTGATTTATAGGTCAAATTTCTTCAGTGAAATATCGTAGACCGGTGACACTGATATTCACTTACGAGCGCAGTTTTGCATAATCACATTGTAAATACTTCATTAGAAATTTGTAAAAGAAGGTTTTTAAGGTGTATAAGTAACTTTTAAATTTTCTCTTTGCTCTTTTATTTATATATTTTATTTTAGGAATTTCAGCAATAGGTGATAATATGCTATAAATTATGCTGTTTTCAACCTATTTTAATTATAACCTTTTCTCTGTGTAGTTTCAACTAACCAGTATTAGGCGTAAACAAACATATGTCTACGTGGGAATAGTGTAGACACTTAGTGATGGGGCTATTGTAGACACATAGTGATTGGGCTAGTGTGGACACATAGTGATGGGGCTAGTGTAGACATATAGAGGCTAGTGTAGACACATAGGGGCTAGTGTAGACACATATAGGCTTGAAAACGAACAAAAAACCTAAATATTTTATACGTAGTTAATTTTCATAAAAAAATTTGTCAATTTCGCTCAATTTTTTCTGCCATGATGAAATTTATTAAAACTAATGAATAATTAGCAAATTTTGCAAATTTTATGTGCCTGGATGATGCAGTGTAGGAGTAATTTTTTATATAGGAAAAAATATATCGCGAACGCTTTTCTTTTCAAAACTGTTTTCTTGACATTAGCGTTTTGCACCATTTTCAGAATTAACTTAAAAGGCGCTGTTTAAAGATGGGCTAAGCTTTGCCTAATAATCATAAGTTACTGCTGAAAACTCATAATAGCAACGGAAAGAAAAGATTATTTGCTAAAAAGTATTTTTGCGAAGCTGGATTCTCTGAAAAACAACTTTAATTTATATTCTAAGAGAGAAATAAAGTTTAATCTAATACTGCTATTCATGAAATTAAATTTTTTAACGGAATTAATATTTTCTAAAAAATATCGGAATATATATCGTTATAGAAAATATCAATTTTTAAATAACTGTAACAAGGAAATTCTTAAGCAATAAAATATTAAAGAGAAAGATCAAATGAAATATAAAAAATTTGCTTACATAAAAAAAGACAAGCAAATAAATAAGTTTGGAATACTTTTTAGCAATGGTTAATTTTTCGCTATAAAATAACTTTCATGTACATTAACAAAAAAAATATTTCTAACGTTTATATTTATATTTGCATAAATATATATCTTTGCGATGCATTTTTTAAAAATCAAATAGGATTGCAAAAGCTCCCCTCAGTGATCTTATAAAACTCATTATAAAATAACTTTTCGTTCAAATCTAGAAATGGAATCTCCATTATCAAACTCAGAAAAAAAAAACTTTTAAACGTTCCATTATGTTACTTGCTATTAATTTTAACCACCTGAAATATGACATGCATTCTTTAAATTGTCCGTGATGATAGTTATATAAGAATAGAAAAAATTCTAAAAACAACAAGCGTTGTGCAATAAGGTCAGGGAAAAGTCTTCAACAGAAAACTACGAGAAACATTTAGAAAGTAAAAATAAAAAAAACATCCATTAACAACTTACACGCTTTTTTCTGTTATGCAAACGGTGAATCTTAAATTTTCTTGCAGATTCGGCCTTCAGATGAATAACATGACTTACGATAGTTTTTATTAAGAATAAAAACTCGCAAAAGGCTTATATAAGCTTGCAAGGCTTACAACAGCTTATTAATTCATATCACATATAGTTATAAAACACTTAGTCTATAAATACATATGGAATTACATTTTTATTAGTTTTTAAGTTCTTACATAAGTGATTAATGCTAAAATTAATAACTCATAAATAAAGTTAGATATAGCTTCGCTGAATTATTAAAAAAACTAATATTTGATCAACTCATTTTTTTCACTTTAAACAATCTAGATTATTGAAACTGATTTGTTATTTTAAAAATGGAATTAACTGCCACGTGTGTAAAACTCAAAAAAGGTTTTTGTGTAGAAATAAAAGTTAATTTATATTATTTGGGTGTTAACTTCATTTGCTGTCGAAATGCTTTTAAAATGCATAAAAAGTTAAGCTCTGACCATTTATTTTCATGGTTCAATATTTTCTTGACTTATTGTTGCAAACCTTTGTAAACATGAGAGAGTTAATTAAAGACAAATGATCTAAGGAGTAAAATAAAAGTTACAGTACATTGTTGTAGTGATATGTTTGGTAAAACCCTTAAAAAATGTCGCTAACGCCGAATTGATGTGTTTATGCTTGTCACCAAAACCCCGAAATCGCAAAATGAATTTCAACATGAAAATGCAAAATTGCTAAAAAGCAATTACCCAGATAATACCGCCAAATCAATAGCTACAGATTGCAAAGGTTATCGCTCTCCCAAACATCGCCAAAGGTGCCAAATTCCCATTGTCACATATACTAGGATTAAGTCATATATTTTGGGAGCATTAATTTACTTGACACATCTGCGCCATTTTTTTTTCTTCCATTTAATCCCAAATCTTTTTTTTTTTTTTTCAAAACATAAAATCTATTTAAAACTTCAACACCTTTAACCCAAAAAATGATTTAACAAAAAAGAAGAAAAAAAAAGCTCCTTTGGTAAACTAAAGACCGTCACAAGTTGAGGAAGTTAATTTTAAAAATTGAATTCTGTTTAAATTAGAGGAGAAATCAATGCTATTCGCGATGTGGGTTACACTTTGTGTCAAAATTAAGTGTTCTCTTTTGTACAGTGGGCAAAATAAAGACCACCCTGAATAACTTCTTAATCTAATGGTCGGATCTTTACGTTCCAGGACTCAATTTTATTGATTCTAGGGTTGACCTCAAATAGGCTAATTAATTAGAGCAGGCGATATTTTAAGTTACAAAATTAGACACAAAAACGCACTATCTCTGAATAAACATACTCTCTTTTCGACTGATTCAGATTTTTGACTTCCAAAACATACAGGTTAGCCACAATTGGGGAAATATGGTCCTAATAGTTTAATCAGGAGAGTGGTCCAAAGTTTGGGCACCTTAATAATAATGTATATTTTGCGTATTATATCTCCAGAATTCTTTAAGCAAATTGAAATATTTTGCCCTTTTTCGCTTATTCAAAGTTAATTCCCTGCAAAAAATAACTTCTAGTAAATATTTATTATTTTTTATTATTTTCCTTAACAGTCAAAAAAATTTGAATTGTAAGGTTGTAATTTTCAGTGGCAAAATACATAATTTGAACGAAATCGGTCGAATAGTTTCCTAGAAATCAAATTTAAAGAACTCTTGCTTTTATTTTATGTACATTTTTAATCGACATTTTCTATAGCTTGCTCACCTTGGAAAATGCTCGAAGCGTAGATATATATATAAATTTAATTTATTAGGCTCGTTTAAAAAATTGTAAGGATTGTATTTTTACCTCATTTTGTAATCGGGATTAATATTTTCATCTTTTTTCTGCTGCTAAATATCACGTTTGATCTATTTATTTTATTTTTGTAATTTAAGAGCAAGATCAAAGTGAAGATCGATCAATCTGATTAAAAGTAATCCATCCAGTTATTCAATCAAAAACACACACACACCGGACATACGCAATTTTACAAGCACACAAAAAAAAGTACTAAAGAAATTTCCCTTCGTAATCTTGAAAAGCATACATTATATAACAACATTAAAGCAATTTCGGATATAATCAATTCTTGTTAGTATTTGATTGTTATATTAATATTCAATTTTATTATTTTTTATTTATTTACTTTTTTCATTTGATTTTTTATTTGATTTCTTTTAATATTTGATTTTATTAATATTCAATTTGTTAATATTTGGTTTTATTTCAAATTTTTTTTATATTTTATATTTTTTTATTTTTAATTAATTTTTAATAATATTTGATATTTTGACATTTTTAAATTTTAAGTCTATATTAGTTTTGCTATTGTTTGATACTTGATCTTTAAAACTTTACACAAAAACTCATTGAATGAAGTACTCTTTAGAACGAAACATAGAGTTTTAATCATAAAACAATATATTTTGTTTCTTATAAAAAAATTAAAACTTGAAATCATTTTGAATGTATGGCTGATGGATCAGAGCTGGTCTGTGACCAATTATGAATTTAAATTTATTTCATTCATTAATTGAAATAAAAATTTTGATTGATATTTAAGATATACTAACTATAAAATAATTATTTCTCTGGACATGGTCGCATGTCTCAGTCGCATGTCGGTTATGGCTCACTACCCAATGAAGCGACCGAGGTTTATTGATTCATGTATTGGTCCTGGATCACACGCCTCATTTGAGTTCATTTCAAAATTGTCGTTTCCTAATTGTTTTTAATACATTATTTTTCTCTATTAGTCATTATATTTACAGACTCACTGAACTAATTGAAGTTTTAAAACTCATGTTGCAATGTCAATCAGATTTATTCTGTTAGCAAACCAATCCTTTTAACTGAATTTGAATTCAAGTTCTTCTTGATATTTAAAGAGTGTTTCAATTATTATTTACAAATTGTTNAGAGAGAGATTGCGGTTGTTAATTTTGAATGAAACGGTTGTTAATTTTTTCAAAGAATGAAAAAAAAATATTGTTACGGTCTATCTTTGATTGGGGAAATTCCAGTCATAGCCGTTTTCAAACACTCGTAAAACAAAATAAACTCAATAAATCAATTAGTTTTTGTTTTATTCCGTAACTTATCCCACCTAATACTCAAGGTCGGTGCGTATACACATTTATTTCTGAGTCATGATAGGTTAATAAATGCCAAGGTACGCATGTGAAATGCTCAGGGCAGGTCCATAATTTTAACAAATGTCCTCGCTTTTTCCGATTGTTTTGTCCTTTTAGATATAAAAAAATATTTATTTTAATGAGGAATTAAATACCTATTTAGAGCATTTGCATAATTGAGTCGTTTTATTGTCAATTTATTTCTAATGACCTGTTTCTATTAAGCAGTTTCATTTCTTTTTAATCTGAATTGACGTCACTTAAGAAACTACGATTTTTAATAGCGAAATTGTCAAATCAAATTTTCTTTTTTTTATGTATAAAATGTGAGCTCAATTATTAATTTATCGATTCAATTGAATGTAATTTTTATAATTTTATTAAAATTTTTATTACATCAGAATTTTTATTAAATAGTCAGATTTAAAAGGAAAAATCTAGCCTTCAGTTTGAAATAAACTATAATTAAAATTTATTTATACAGGCATACTTGATGAAGAAAACATTGTCAAAACTACCAGAATTTGCCGGGTTTTTCACTCTATGGGAACATAAAGCTCGGTAATTTTCAACGAAGTGTTTTGTTATAATTCTGGTAAATTAATAATTAAATATGGTTTTATAATGTGTGGTAAAATTAGGTAAATGTGGTAGAATTTGATAATTTTCTCATTTTTTTGTTCCCATAAGAACAGTGTTTCCCAAACTTATGACTTTTATGTAACCTTTCTAAATTTTTCGTAAAGCTATGTACCACTAATTAAAAAATGTATGCATTTTTTACTATAAAAAAATTGCACAAAAGTTAAAAATTACAACTGCTGTTGACACCACTAATTATTAACTGTTAACTCTGCAAAGAATGGCCAATAGAAAAATACGTAATCGTAAATTTTCATAGCTGGCTTTGTTTTTAAATAAATTTTTTGAAATTTTTGTTTCTTGTAAGATATTTCGCATAAGAACGCGTACCCCAGCTAAACTGTTCCCGTACCCCAGGGGGTACGCGTACCACACTTTGGGAAGCACAGCCTTAAGACATGAGATAAAAATTTTTTGTTCTGCTTTTAATTTTTATATTTTTTACTAAATGCGAAGTAGTAAGAACTATAATTTTGAAAACCAGAATTTCCGGTTAGCCGACACGAAGTGAACGGGAAAATGACCATATAAATGTATTAAATACTATATATTTTGGTTTTATTACTCAGAATTATGTCGTTTTTATTACCTGATATGTCATTATCACATAAAACGTGACATTTATCAGATAGCTACTAAAACGATTTATCTTTGACGTTTTGGCTGAGAGAATTAAGCTAGAAGACAGCCATTTTCAATAAACATTTGTTTCGTATGTAATTTGAAGCTGCTTTAAGCAAGGTTTGCAGTACAAAAAATTCTTTATTCTATTTATTGCTAAGAGAAGATAGAAGAAAGATTTTGTTGATAATAATTCGTGGGATAAATATATTTTCATAAGGATTCTGAAATTTTAGGATTAAAACAGAGTCTGGAGAATGCCTTTACAAATAAGTTTATGCTTTTAAAAGAGAATGTTCCAGCTTGCAAAGACTTATTTTTTTGCATTTTATTCTCAGGAATTAGTGTTTAAAGTACTCACCAATACAAATCATTGCGATGTCCCCATTTCTGTGTCTCAGCATGTTTTCGGCGAAATTCAGACGAGCTCCACTAAACCAGTCCACATCAACGAATCCCTTTCCATTCTTCACGAGCTAAAAAACCATCAATTAATCGAATTATTAAAAATATGATGGACTTTGCTTACATATGTATAACATATGTTGTTTTATTTTGTTTTTATAACCGTCGTAGAACAGCCAACCCATTTGTTTGGACTTACTACTAATGTTCAACTAAGTAGCCTTGTAATTTTGAATCCAGTCCAGAAGACAAGGGAACTGCTGGATGGGAGAAATTTACCGTCGTGTAGGACTTTTTGATGGAACTAACCCGCATTTGCGTTACATGGAGAGGAAAATTAGACGTTACATGGCTAGGACCCATGATCCGTCTACCACTGAGCAAGCTGGTCCGTGCAAGCCGGATGCGAAATTCGTATCGACCAGCCATTGCTGGGATTCGAACCCCATTCACTTCACAGAAAAGCGAACGCTGTATCCCTTGAGCCAACGTGGCTCAACATATGTCACTGTAAAAACCCATAATTAGTAAATGTCTACAGTGTCCGATACATCGTGAAATTTTTTTTAAATATAATTATTTCTGGCTTACACCGGCAAATTTCATAATGGTGGTAAATGTTGAAATAAAAAAAAATACAATCATCATTCTTTTTTACTTATACTCTTTATGACATCAGTGCACGCTAAACGCTGGTATTTACTGATATAATTAAGAAATAACAATGTATGTGAAAACCTGTTATTTATTTTTCTCATCAGTGCATGCTGAACCTCGTGGTGTAAGTAAGAAATAATACCAATCTACAGTGCACGCAAAAAAAAATGGACCACCCTGAATAACTTTTGATCTAATGATCAGATCTTCACGTTCTAGGACTCAATCTTAATGTCTCGAGGGACCTCAAATATGTTAATTAATGAGTGCAGGTGATATTTAAAATTACGAAATCAGACACAAAAACGTACTTTCTCTGAATACTTCTGACTCCCAAAATATAAGGGTTGCCGCAATCTGGAAAATATATTCCCAATAGTTTGGTCAGGAGAGCGGTCCGAAGTTCTTAATGTTAATTTTACTTTTTGGGTATTTGATACATGTCGAAAACTTTTTATTGTTATTGTTATTCTTTTTATATTATTTTATTGTTATTACTTATTCATTTGATGTCCTTTTTCAAAAAAAAAAATTTCCAAAATATATCGAGAGAAATTAATTAACTTTAGCTTCCTTAACGCCTTGATAAAATTCATTATTATTGATTGAAACATATATTTAAACAGAACAAACCTTTAAGATTCTATACAGCACGTTTATAATTAACTATGCTACAAAATTACTCGTAACTTTTGATAAAAACCCTGTAGTAGTATTTTTTTAAATTTTCATCTTAATTTTCATTTTTACTAAATAAAATTTCTAGCATTTCAGAGTGTCATTATCCGGTTTTCATGAAATTCTGTTACATAGTTTTTGATACAAACTGCTTACAAATGCCAACTCCAATAGTAAAAAAAAATAATAATAAATGTTATTACATGCCCTTATTGCTAATATTTTAAATATAATGCAATGCAATGCTTACATTGGGTTTCACTTGTTTCTTAATATTGGTTTTCACTTGTTCCTTAATATTGTTTCTCTACTTAAAGAACATAATATAATGTTCATGTAACGAGATAAAATACTATTGAACCTATAAGTTCAATATAGTTTTGAATTGTAGTTTTTTTTCCGTGAGACCGGAATATCCTTTTAAAAAAGTAAATAAAATAATAAAAAATTAGGGAAAAAAGAAAAAAAAATATTGATAGGAACTTCACGAGCCATATTTGAAAAATTGTAGCACTCTGCCGCAATTTGTATGTTCGCATGCCGCATGTTCCTAGTATTAGTAAGAGTACAGATACATGTTATACTTAACTCTAGTTATCGGTATATAAGTTGTTCAGTATTTTTTAAGATATTTCTTAAAGTAATTAATGGTTTAAAATCAATGAAAATATATAAGTATAGCTTAATAATAAAAATAAAAATGATTTTTATCATAGTTGTAATGAACAAAAAAAAATTTATTTTAAATCTTTAAGAAATATTGAATAAGTAGTATATGAAAGAGAGGAAAAACATAAAAAGTTACTTCAGTGGATAGGTATGTATAGCAAAGCAGGATGCACCTATAAAAAGACATATAGCATTCAACATGAAGCAAAGCAGGCTATAACTTACAGTACCTTGTCTAATCTATAGTCAGAACGTAGAAGACCCATCAGTGCAGAGCACATGACCTTAACCATCATGCCCTTAGTTTGAGCTGCAGATCTATATATCTGGAAGCAAACAGAAGGCGTTGTTTTGCTCGCATTAGCAGAGTTAATAATAAGATAGGCAGAATATCCTTACTTATTTATTTATTTTGTCCTTATTTTGATGCTTTACTTTGTTTTAGTATAAAATTAAATAAATACTAATAAAATAATTAGTTTTTAAATGCAAATTTCACAATCATAACTGTAACAAAAAATTAAAAACTTAGATTGAGTTTTATAGTACAGAGGTTTCTTACTAATAGCTACTCTTTTGCAAAATTTAAATCGCTCACCGTTGTTTTTTTTTAATGATTACTAGAGCTTATAACTAAAACGTTTGTGATTAGTAATTTATTATTTATTGACCTTCATGTTCCAATATCATTTATTATTTTTTATAGTTATTGTTATTCATGATGATTTATTTGTAATTCAAATTATTTATATTAGCTTATGCGATTACTTATCAATTGTTATGATTATGAGAAATGACTAAATGAGTTAAAATTATGTACTTTAATAATCCTTTATAAACTGTAATTGATAATATATAAAAATTTATATTTTGATTTACCATTAGTGAAATCATTAAATAATATTTGATAAGTTATATGATAATGTATATAATTTTTATTAATGAAATTTCTATTAATTTATTAAATAATTTCTAGTTTATAATTAATGTTTTTTAAATATAAATTGAATTTTATTAATTATTTTTAAACTGAATTATTTGTTTGAAATGTTTTTTAATAGAAAATTATTGATACAAAATTTATAATTCAAGTTTCAAAGAGCAGAATTTTTAAATTTATATCATATTCATTCATTAATTTATTAAGTTTTGTAGCAAAACATCTTTTTTAAATATTTTAATGATAATGTTAGTTTACAAAAATTTAAACTGACATGCAGCAACAATCATGCAAAGGGTATAAATATTTATGATAGCATAACAGAATAAGCATAATTTAACTAAAAAGCTACTAGAAAGCAAAAATGGAAAAAGAATAAATCATGCAGAAGGACATCATGCGCAGTGTAAACAAAATGCAAGAAAAAAGTATTTATAAAGGAAAAAAAACGTAAAAACATACCATCGAATTCATTTGAGAACTTACCCTTCTACAATAAGTCTTTCAAAAACGACGTAACTGACTTTTATGCAATTTGGCATGGTTGTTTCAAATATATGCACTCATTGCATTTCAATAAATTACACTTTTTTAAAAATATGCATTTTATTTATATGAATACACATGAATATGTAAATGGCAAATTTAAAAAAAACTTTAAAAAATGTCAAAAATTGACCCCTTTTGATGCATCTTTTTGGTTACAAGTCAATTACACGTCCCATCGTAATCATACTTTCGCAATTGGAAGAAGTGTAATTAATTATTTCGTCCAATTACACGTAGAATCGAAACAAGATGTCATCTTAATAACTTACGATCAGAAAACATTATTCTGAGTAAACATGAATAATTTTTATTTGTTATCAAAAATCATCATTACATGTAATCAGGAATTTTTATTACTCGCAACTACACTGAAAAAAATATGGTTAAAACTATCGGAATATGTTAAAATAACAGTGTTTCTGACTCTATGGAGACACCAAAAATCTCGATATTTTTTACTTAAACGCTTTAGTAATGATAATAGTAAAATTAACAATAAAATATGATTTTATAATGTGTGATAAAATTTGGTAACTGTGGTGAAATTTGGAAATTTTATCATGATATCTACGAGCCTGACATTAAAACAATTTATTCGGTTTAATTTACTTTTCAGTTTTGTATTTTTTTAACCTGCGTGGTAATAAGAACTATACCGATGCCATAGTAACGGGAAAAAATACTAAATAAAAGCTTTGAATGCCGTATATTTTGTTTTTATTATACTAAATTATTTTTTTTCCCAAACATTTCTATACAGTGCAATAATTTCACCAGAATTTTTCGCCCTGTAGAAATCATTTCTTATAATCGGAAATCATTGTAGCATACAAAAATAAATGCTGACTATTACTTGTAATTACAAATCATTATTGCTTGTAATCATAAATCTTCGCTACTAGTAATCGTACTTCAATATTAACCATATTTACGATTAAACTTGCAATTATAAATAATGATCGTTTATAATACTGGGAGATCAACTGCCCAAGCATGCGCACAAGTCAGTCTTTTTAGTTCTGTTAAGAGTCTACAGTTTTTTGCTGCTCTTCTACGTTTTTTAGTAATTTCAACATGTATTTTAGACATTGAAATGTGACTATGTATTAGTATTCTTGAAAATTAATTCATGGTTGGTCTAGACATTTACACATTTAATGTAACCGTTTTCGACATAGATCTAAGCTGTTACATTAAATGTATTTTAAAGAAATAGCTGCAATTGAAATAATTTTAACAGATATAATATCAATTAAAAGCGTTTAAACTAAATACAAATATAAATAATAAATTCGTAGCAGGAAAATAATAACAAACATTTAGAACTTAAAAAAATGATATTGTTAACTCTGCAATAAATTTTGGTGTATAGTTGCTACCATATTTGGTGTTGAGATAAACAAACATTTTTTGCAGTGCGTGTACTTATGTTTTTTATTTGCTGGCATTCGTATAAATTTAAAGCTTCATTAGAAAAACATTTCGTTTTTAGTAATACAAGTGCATTTTTAGTAATACATTTGAAACTAATTTTTTCAAGTATTTGTTATTTTGTCAATTTTATATAAGTTTTTACGCGATAACTGCAGTTCTGTATTTAAAAACGTCCTTGGTTTACCTCAACGCCATAATTGGTTGCAACCATACACCAAAATTTTTTACGATGCATTTATACGCCACGTTTTTGAAGGTGACCGAGTATCATTAAACTTTATAAGATTATATAATTCTTAAACCTGAAAATTTAAATAAAAAAAACGGAACAATAAATGCTGCAGTTTTTAAATTTTCTCAAGTCCTAAATACTTTTTTTTATAATTTGAGAACATCAGCTGAATACTAAACATATGATGTCTTTTTCTACACGTGAAAGGTTTTTTTTTCTCCTTCTTTTTGGCGAGTTAAGTTCTCAAAACAACCTCTAGATAAAATAACTCAGAGAAGTGTTTGGATTACAAATCGACAAAAAAAAAACTTGAAACTGGTAACCAACTCATATCACAAAATTCTAATGAATCTTAATGAGTTTAAATCATAAAACGAATCTATAAAGTTTTAGTTATGATGTGTTTATTACGAGTAATACTACAGCTTGTTATATAAAATAGTTTAAATGTGAGCTTGTTTTATTCAATTTAAATAATTTAACTATGCAGTCCTTATAAATTTAAAATTATTCGTTCTCATGAATAATTTAATATTCATATTTAATCAGTACTATATCTTAATTGGAAATTCAAGGATATTTTTAAAAAGATAAAGAAAGAAGAAAAAACAACTTTCTCCTAATTTTCAATTAATGTGCAATAGGAGTTCAGACTATGAAATGCGTGTGTAATTATTTTAATCGGTCTAATCTTTATATTCATTAAGGATAATCTTTACATTCATCAGTGGCTTTTTTATGTGAGATATAGTTAAGATTGTCTGTAAGTAATTCTTGCGCAATTTTTTTTAATAGTGATAAGCAATAACGAAGCAGACAATTTTTTAAACAATTCATAAAATTTTTAAACTATTCATAAAAGAAAAAAATTCTGGTTAAATAATTGTACTGATTGATAATGACATTTATGGTAAAAAAAAAGTAAAAATAAAAACAAAACAAATTATAATACTGGTTAACTAAACCAAAAAACTACAGTTTTCAAACCATTTGGTAATTTTTCCGTTTATATGATAACGGATTACCAGAAATTCTGGTTTTCAAAATTGTAGTTCTTATTACCACACATTAAGTAAAAAATACAAAACTTAAAAGAAACTTAACCGAATAAAAGGATTTAATGCCATACTCTAAGGTATCGTTATAAAAGTGCCAAATTTCACCACATCTTTAAAATTGTTAACACACATTATAAAATAATATGTTTATTTCATCAAAATCATTACCAAAGTGCATAAGTAAAAGTTACCGAGCTTCCTAGTACTCCAATAGAGCCAGAAACACGATAAGTTTGGCCATATTGAAGTAGCTTTCACCATACTTTTTTCCTCAGTACGAAATAAGATAGAGATAGTAAATTTTACTTTTTATCTCATTAGTTTTGCATTTTAATTGCACTGCTGAAAATGTTTAAAATTATTTGTAAATAATTGAGCCAACCCATTTGAATAAGAATTTAAACATACCGTAAATTAAACACATTGTGATATGCATTGAATTTTATTCCGGTTCAAATGATTTCCTCTCATTTGAATAATTCTTCCATCTTGACAAATTGTTTCCTTGTTTTAGCCTTGCTGGAATCGGTGTCGTAAGTAATGGTTCAATATCAAACTGATTAAGTGAACGTCAATGAATGTTGTTGAAATAATAATTATACCTTGATCCGGTGAAAAATGCTATCTAGTTTAGACATTCCCCAGTTTTTTAATGCTATTGTTTCAATTTACACTCAAAGTAAGTTCAAGCCTTCTTTCTTAACCAGTAGAAATTGATAAAATAAAAATCGCAAGTTCACCATGAATTTTTAATGGCTTTCATTTATGTTTAAATAACTGATATCAGTTTTGAATTATTAATAAATTATTCGAAACAGTGTAGGATTTAGAGAATGCCGCCATTTAAATCATTTTTAAAAATAATATCTACATTCTAAAGAAAACTATATATGTACTGACCTGTTAATAAACGTGAGAATTCAAAATTAGGCTGGTAGCTATTTTTAAAATTGTCGTTATTCTTTTTAATATTTCAATATAAATTTAAATATTTCAAAGACAACATCCTAGAAATGTTTCATATCTAACCAAAATATATTTCTAAAATAACAGCATGAAATCATTTTTGTGAATTTAATAGGAACTACGAGGCGTGTTTGAAATATTAAAAATATTTATAGGTATATTTTGTTCCGCGTGAGTTATGTAACGATATCTTGTGAGCAATATTTTGTTCCGAGTGAATTATGTAACGATATCTTGTGAGCAATATTTTGTTCGAGTGAGTTATGTAACGATATCTTGTGAGCAATATTTTGTTCCGAGTGAGTTATGCAACGATATCTTGTGAGCAATATTGTTCAATATTTTTCCTCACATCAACAGCAGAAAAATGACGTACAATAATCGTGGATAGAGTGAAAATCAATAAGACTTACCTCCGTGTACGGCTTTGAAGAGATGACACCGTAGAATAGCCAAATCTCTTCCCAGAATCGATCATAATGCTTTACAGACCATTTGTGAAGATCCCAATAATTTCCTAAAAAAATTAGTCCAATGGAGTTTCTAGTATTTTATTTTAAAAAATTAAATTAGCACTATTTTTTGAAACGTAACTCTTTTTACAGGCATTACTGCATTTTTTTTATGTGACCAGTAAGTACGGAGCAACGAACTGATGCGTATAATCGATTAGAGTTCGGCTTATTGAGAGCACGAAATGAGTTCTGACCAAACGAACTGTCGGGTGAGATCAATTAGAGTACGGCTTATTGAAAACAAGAAGTTATACGTTCTAACCAACAAACTGGTGAGTAAAATCTATTAGAGTACGGCTTATTAAGAACATGAAGTTATTCTGACCAACTAACTGATGTGAGGCCGGGATAGCCTGGTCGGCAGGGCGCTGGGCCCATGTCCGAGAGTTCGTGGGTTTGAACCCCGCCGGCCAAAGACTCCCCGTGTAGTAAAGTGACTGATGTACGTTAAATCTGTCGAGTCGCAAAAGTCCTCCATGTTCCCATAACAAATCAATCAATACCTCTTTATCAAAAATTCTGGGGGTACTGGATTGGAGATCGATCGTTCTCTGAATCAGATCAAAATTACGATCTATGGATGATTGAATGGATGTAGGAGTGGGTCCGTCCTATAAACGGGTGTGACGTACGGTGCGGCAGAAGTCGGATTCTTGTACATAGATGGCGCCACTGGAAAAACAAGAGCAATCGCACCCCCTCTCGCATACGTCAACAACAACAACTAACTGATGTGTAATATAGTTTTTATATAAACCAATTAGATAACTTCTTAACCATTTATCAATTATTAGCCTCCCTTTTGGCATTTCTGGAACTTTTTTGAATTTAAATGTGTGAAAGTGACGTAATTAGTGCAAAAATGCAATGGATTTTCGCATCATTAAGTTCACATCAGTTACAATTTTACAATTTAAATGAACATTAGTCGAGAGTAGATTAAAGCGCCATTGATTTTCCCTATGAATTTTGGATCACTTCTATGCTTTAGAGCATGACATATAATCTTTCTAGTTCCGAAGTATGATCTTTTACGGGATATTTGGTAATGATCACCCTTATTATATATTCTTTGAATCCTTGCCAAACATGAAAAAGAATGCAGATGAGGGGTCCCAAATTTAGATTCAACATAAGAATAAATAAAAACATCATCGAGATCTAACAAATAACTACTGATATAAAAGAGACTCAAAACATAAAAGCGTGTTTAATTGCAAGTAAAAACAAAGAGGAATTGGAAGGAGGTTATTAGAAAATATTCCCAGGCTTCATTGGACAAAAAAAAAAGGTTTCGATGTTTTCAGTCCTCGGTAGGATTTCGTTTGATTCATTTATTGTTTATGTTATTACGGAGTGAGCGTTACGTAATGCCTTGCATAATAATGAAGCTTATACAATGCAGTCCATACGTTTTGCGAAGTTTATAAGCAAATAAAGCAAAGTGTGATTGAATTGTTTCTGATTTATCGCTGAACTTTCAAGCTAGAACTGAAAAAGCTTGATCTGAGCTTTGCTTGATTATCACACTTATAAAACTTCTAAAATAATTTTAATCGTCTTGTGAATTTAAATAATTGAACAAGCGTACTACAAATAAGGCAACTTCAGAATATTTAAACGTGATAAGAACAATATTTTTGTTTAAATTCCAATGAGCATAGTAAATTAAAAATTAGCTAATCACTTGAAATTATCAGAACATCGTAAAAATGATTTGAATTTTGAAGAAAAAAAAAGAATTAATAATAAAATAAACAAAATATAATAATAATAAATAATAAATAATTAAAAACGTTAATGAATAAACGCTTAGGAGGAAGTTTAATTTTAACTTAAAATAACTTTCATATAAACAAAAAATAATACTGATGTTCGATGAAATAAAAAATTATGTATTTGTATTTGATATTAAGATAATACGAAAAAGGAATCTATTGATTATTTTATTCGAAAGAACCCAAGCGAAAAAAGAAATATGTAGTAGACAATTACTTCTAATTTTTTATCAATTTAATACTTAGCATTAAAATTGAGAAAAAAGTAGTATTTATTAAGAGCAAAATAATCACACTTACGGCTACAGAATTTATCTCAGTGAAACTTTATCCTTAATTAAGTTTTAAAAACGAATAATGTGTTAAATGAAATGAAATAAAATAACTGATGAAGTAAAATGATCATGTTCAAAGTTGAGCATGAAAAGTAATGCTTTATTTAACAAACTTATATTGGGAAAAAAAACTAGAACTTATGTACTGTAATAACAATTCCTTAGTGATTATTCTAATTGCGCACATAAAAGACTAACTATTAGTGTAACTACAAGAAAAAAAGCTATATACTTACTGAGATTGAGTTTATATTTCTTATTGACAATGGATTTAAATCGTTCGATTTCAGTGTGTTCTACTTTTTTGTTCCATACACATTTGGTATTTTCAGCAATTATATCAACCAATCCTTTCCTTTTTCGAGGCTCTGAAAAGAGACAAAACAAAGTTGTCATTATTTTTTTAAAAATATAATTAAATAACTGTTGTCTCTAGATGTTGAGACAATGTTTCCTTAAATACAAGTTTTTAGAATTTAATGAAGTTGTAAAGAACTAAAATAAGTTTCCTTGTGAAATATTGAAACGAATTAGCAAAATGTGGAACTAACATCAAAATAATGCGCAAACAAATGCCGTCAAAATAGCAATATATTAGAAATTCGACAGAGTAACGACATACTAGAATGTCATCGAATAATGACATACTAGAATATCGAAAGAATAACGAAAGCCAGAATGTCGAAAGAATAACGATAAGCTTGATTATCGACAAAATAACGATTTGCTAGAATAACAGCATATTAGAATAATTTCGACAGTTTGTGATTATGATTTTTAGGAAAAGGGTCATTATTTGAAAATTTTAATACTTTGTTCATATTTACCTAAAACAATTTTTTTTAATTTCGACTTTTTTATTTGTTTTTTCAATTTTATCAAATTAATATTTTTTTATATTTGTTTGTTCTTTTCAATTTTATCTTTTTACAATTTTTTTCATTATTTAGACTTTCAAAACTACACTCATAGCAGCAATTTTCTTATTTTGGTGAGGAATTCGTAAAATTATGGAATTTTAAAATTTGCTTCAATTCCCTTCACTTATTTTTAGACAACAATGAAGTTTTTTCGAATAATTTACTAGAACTAAAAAAACTAACTAAATAAAAAATAAATATATCTCCAAAAATAAGATTTTCAAAAACAACATGATAAAAGTAACTGAGTTTTATAAAAGGAAGAATTTATGTTTGCTATATGTGTCGATTTAAAAAAACGTCAATTCCTAAATGAAATTTTCAAATCACTATATACAAGAAATAAATACTCAATTGGTTCAAACTTACGTCATTTAACTTATTTAAGTAACTAAAATAACTCATTTAATTAAATTATTTTTTCCTTAAGTTAAAAATTTTAAAATTATTGACTTACATAACTATAGTTATGAAAGATTCATAAAAAAATAAATAAATGCAATTTAATTTAATAATAATAATTTTAATAATTAACATTTGAACGTAGGTTTTATTGGAATTATAAAATTTTTTACTTTACCTTTGTTAATAATAATAATTCAATTTAGATGGGGTATAAAAGATAGTAGCAATAATTTCAATACGAAAGCAGATATTAAAAAATAATGTTAATTATTGAAGAAATTAGTATTTTTTGATTAATCATAAATAGAAATGCAATTATACAAAACAATTTGTAAGAACTATATTGAATTATGTATTTATTTTACATAACTAAATCAATAATTTTACTTGACGTTACTTTAAATAATAAATTATTACCTAGTTTTATCACTAGATAAAACTCATGATATATTTTTAATCTATTTGACGTCCGCCATTTTTAGTTGGTGTTTCAGCAATATTTCATCGTCATTTAAGCATATTATAGATATGTATCTGGGAAGAAAGTTCGTACATTTGCTGAATATTAACGAAAGTAAATACTTTCTTCTTAAAAAAAATGTATTTATCTTTCTTTATTTCGTTAAAATTAGTGAACCGTTTCTGATAAGTAAGAAAAATGTAACTTACAAAATCATTTTATCACAAAAACCATGTTCTACATTTCAATATCTCTAATTAGTTTTTTTTTTTTTTTTTTTTTTTTTTAAAAAAAAAAAGGATATATTTAAGCAGTCAGATTAATAGATTACAAAAACTTTTCAGTAATATTACAAATCGTTCATGTTTCTTTCATGTTTTTGAAATCGCTTGTGTTGTGAATAAATATATGGTCGTGATTTTTTTAACTGTTCCGGGAAGTGTTGGGCTTTATTTGGGGCTGTTGTTGGACTTTTATTTATTATTTTTAAATAATTGTAAAATGAAATAAAATTTTCATATATTCGGAATATCTTCGAGCAATTAAATTTTTCCTAACCAAAATAGTATTTTTATAAAAAAGAATATCAGTCTTAAAAGTAATATTTTTTAATGATTACAAATTTTTTCGCACACTTCTTTACTATTCACGCGACGAAAAATAATTCTGATAAAATTAACTTGCTGTTTTGTGATAACATTTTATGTTAAAAAAATAAAATAATTTTGTTCAGTAAAACAGAAATTATACGCTATTTGAAACATTCAGCTAGCAATTTTTCCGTTCATGTATGATAACTGTACACCGAAATTTCTGGTTTTCAAAATTATAGTTTTTATTACCACACAGTTGGTAAAAATTACATAACTGTAAAGCAAACCAATTTTAAATTTTATCACATTTCGGAATTTTTTTCACATGTTTTATTGTTAATTTTACCTTAATCATTACTCACGCAGTTCGGTAAAAATTACTGAGCTTTTTAATGCTCCCATAAAACCAAAAATACGGCTATTTTTACCGTATTCCGGCAGTAATGACCGCACTTTTTTTTTCTCGGAGCGTATAAATATTGTGCAGTCAAAACGTTATGCAGTATTGCAGCATTCTTAAAAATTAGTATTACAGGAAATGAACTTTCTGCTAACTTTCACAAATATGAAATTAGGAAGTGAAGATTGTTTTTCATTGAAAACATTTTATTTATACATGGTGTCAATACATATTTTTAGAATCTTTGTCAAAAGCGATAAATGTCTTTGGTGTTATTCATCCCATATTTATCATTGGTGATTAGGCGAATTTCGATAGATAGAGATCTAGGGATAAAGCTCTCTCCTCCCAATGAGGCGATCTGGGTTCGAATCCCAGCAATGGCTGGTCGATACGAATTCCGTACCCGAACTGGACCAGTCACTGGGCTGGCGTAAAATATTCTCAGTGGTAAACGGATCATGGGTTAAAGTCTCCTTGCCTTCAAGCTAACCATGGTATGCTTTCGTGGTTTTCTTCTCCATGTAACGCAAATGCGGGTTAGTTCCATCAAAAAGTCCTCCAAGAAGGCCAATTTCTCCCAATACTTGATCCAGGATTTCTTTCTTTTTCTGGATTGGGTTTAAAGTCACAAAACAACTGGAGTTACACATTAGTCGTCGGGAATTAAAAACTAGGTCGGCTGTTGAAAAACGTTTATAAATAAAGTAAAATTTCAATAGAGCTTTTTATTTCTTAGAATTTTATTTGCTTTTGTTCCGACTCCTAATAAGCATACTTTTTATACCTAATATGCATCATTAGGGAACAACTTGTGTTGTATACTTGTGCTGTATCTTATTATTATCACATCTTTTTATACCTAATATGCATCATTAGGGAACAACTTGTGTTGTATACTTGTGCTGTATCTTATTATTATCATACCTTTTTATACATAACATGCATCATTAGGGAACAACTTGTGTTGTATACTTGTGTTGTATCTTATTATTATCACATCTTTTTATACCTAATATGCATCATTAGGGAATAACTTGTGTTGTGTACTTGTGTTGTATCTTATTATTATCACACCTTTTAATACCTAATATGCATCATTATGGAACAACTTGTGTTGTATGCTAGTGTTGTATCTTATAATTATCAGTCAAGCTAAATATTTTTAAATATGTAAGACTGAAGCTGTCTGAAGCTACTACTCACCCTAGTTTAAACGACCCATCATATTTATTAAATAAAACATTATCAACTAATCGATCTCGAAGCAATGAACAATTACTGTAGCATTTACGGATAATATACCATCAGTCGATAATGCTATTATAATTCAACGATTTTTGTCGCATAACCACTTAAAATAAATAAGTAAAAAAGAAATATGAGCTGAATCTAATTTCCATATTAATTAGTGATCAATTAAAAGAATTAAATATCGATAGAATTACTAAATTAACTCAAGGCATTTATAAAATTATTTTTTATTATTAAGTTCTATCCGAATACCCTTGAAACGCTGGTTAATGCCAATTGAATTTTCGAATACTCGTTTTTGTACCGGTTTAATGGTGGCAGAAAATCTTGAGACTGAAACTTTCCCTACGTAGGCAGAGGTTTTTTAAAATATTTTTTTTTAAGGAAAAACACCTCTTATAGTTTTTCTCTGGGAAAAAAGAACCTGCTCTATTTTAGAGTAACAATAATAACAGATACTATGCAATATGAAAACTTTTTTATACAATACTGCATATTATTTGCATTCTACTATTCAAATATTATTTAAAATTCAAGAGTTGATAGAAAGTTTTGAGCAATTTACCATGTAGCATAAAGCTTCTTCTTGATTTCTTTGAAAACCTCACGCTCATTAAATGTTAAAATTTTTTATCCTATTTAATAAAGCATTTAAACGTTTGTATATCACTAAGCAGTTTTAATTACTCATTGGAATTAGAACATTTTTTTAATAAAAATGAAAGCATTTGAACAAAAAAATGCCAGCCAGGACTTAACATTCAATTAATGCTTAACTTTCAACGAAATTGTATTGATTGTATAGGCTGTCACATTTTTTAATAAGTCGGGGGGGAATTGAAAGATTTATCGAGCCCCCGAGATACTGTTTGCAGTATTCCACGAAACATTGTTAGAAAATATAGTTAATCGAAAACTATAGTTTGCTAAAGAAAATTATAATAAGTATAAAACTATAATACGTAAGTTTATAGTTTTAGGTAAGTTTATATAACCATAAACTTACCTAATACCTTTTACTATAAATTAACTAACCCTAAAACTATAATACTATAGACTATTGAATATAAAACAATAACAGAAAAGTATAATAAGTTAAGGGGGAAAATGGAATATTTCCTCTAGACACTGCTTATAGTGTCTCCTGAAAATCTCCAAGATTACGTTGTAAATGGAAAACTTTATTTAAAGTTAGCAAACGAATATTCCAATCTGTATGTTAATTGCGCGCTATTAAGTGAAAACGTGGAAGATTGAACACTGAAATATGTCTACTTTTATCATTTTCTTGAAATTTTTTAAATATTTCTATAAATGTTTAAGATTCTAAATAATAAAGATTATTTTTAGCAAAATATTCTGTTATTTCAAGCATTACTTCACTAATAATAAGAGATGGTTTATCTTTCATTTACGATTATTATTAACGAAACTTTTAGCAACTATTTAAATACTTTATAAATTTATAAACGTTTAAAAAATATACATTATTTAAGCTGTTTTTATTGCAAGATCATTGAAATTAATATTCCTCGCTTCCATTATTTAAGATGAAATAAATAATTCAATGAACTATATTAATGAGTTTGATTGAAGATTAAATTCATAAGATAGTTAAAGAGAACAAAAATTAGAAAGGCTAAGGATTTGTTAAAAGCTCCTTTGTGAAAAAAAAAGAAAAAGCTCCTATTTATACTATACACTTTAAAATTAATGAAATGCTTTATTAGAACATCATATTTGCCATCTTGTTCAAAAAGACTTGACAGTTTTCATAAACGAGCAGCTAATTTATATATTTAAAATATTATTAAACAGCTGTTTAAAATAACGCGACATAAAGTGAGATTTTTTCCCCATCAATATGCTGATCTTTAAAATGATAGAAAAAAGTCTAAAAGCATCCGAAATGGAGAGAAGGTTTTCAAAAAATTAAATTTGCGTTTTATTTTTTTCAAAAAAATCAGGGATTTTGCTCAGATTACATTTTTGCCCCTTATTTATCATTATAGGGGTCACTGATCAGAGCTAGATGAAGTTAACAATAGTAATTCGAACTATTACAATCTCACAATGCATCAGAACTTAACAAATTAAAAAATAATCAGGGTAAACTTGCAACTCATTATTTTCTAAAAAGCAATATTTCTACGCGAAGAAAAAAAAATCCTTGAAATATATTGCCTTAACTATTTGAAATGCAAATTTCAAAGAAAGAATTATTATAATATTCTGTTTGTAATTAAAAAAAAAATATCGTTTATTTTTTTAATATTTTTTTTCTATTTCTAATGATTTAATTATGAAGAAGAGTAAGGGAGAAAATCTAAAAATACAATTATAAAAAAAACTGCTGTGTGTAGGTATTTACTAGATGCATAAGTAAAATATTGATTTTAAAAAAAAATATTAATAAAATTCAGAGATATGTATTTTCGTGGAAAATTACTGGAAATGGAATCGTTTTCAACAAAATGTTGTTCTGGTGTCTATTTATTTGTGATACTTTAGAGCCTCTTCACATTTACTGAAAAGTTTAAAGTCCAAACAAACAGTTAAATTTAATCTGGCGTGACAGAAGCATAGCAGTTATAAGGAGAATAAAATCCTTCTTTTAAAGCACAGTATACCCATAAAATTTCCACCCAGAGAAGCAGAAAAGAAGAAAGCAAACGATTTGGAACAATTACTTTCTCTTGTCTCAAACTTGTTGCCATATCGTATTTAGAAAAGCGGAAGAAAAAGGAGGGGAAAGTAAAGTAGGGTAGAGGCAAGTAGCTTAGTAATTGCTCTCGTTCAAACTCAGAGATGACACCCAGAACTTTTAAATCATAAATACTTGATGATCATTCGCGATGATGTCGTGAAAACAAAGTGGAACACAAATATTTTGTCCTAAGGTTAACAATGGCTTTGCGCAATTTTTCAGCGTAAGTTGAGTACTAAAAGGGTAAATCTGCTGCTTACTTTTTTCCTTCGAAAAAAACAACTGAATTAATAAAGTATTTCCTTTAATAATTGAGTAAAATTTTCCAGCGAAATTCCTTTTTTATCATATTGAATATCATAAATCTTATTTTAAATTGCGATTTAAAATTCGACGTATAATGAATTCTGTTAGTTTGAAGCAGGGAATAAACACATTAAATCCTGCTTTGCAGGAAAATAATGAATATGTTTATTTTAGATTGAGAATTTGCTAATTAAAAAAGAAAATAATCTCACAGTTATAACTGGAATTTGAACCTAAGTCGTTTGTTCCAAAAACTAGGAATTTCTGAATAATAAAGTGCATATTTTCCATTTGATTTTTAAAAAGTAATAAACTTAAACATCTCTCCACTTTCCCCCCTCTCCAACTTCAAAAGTAACAACCTTCCAACTTATATCTGATAACAAGTTTTAAATCATGTTCGCCATTAATATATTAATTGTTATTGTACGCTAGTAAAAATTTAGGACAGGAATCAAAATGTTTTGTCCAATGGGTGCTATTTTGAATTATTAAGGCAAATCTGAATTTGTTCTAAACAATTCTCAATACACAGAATAGTTCGAATGTAAAGGTAATTTTTGAGTATTTTTTTTAAATTTGGATAAGTTTTGAAATAAGAATACGTAATTTTCAGAAACGGTTAAAAGAAAGCAATTGAATAAATTCCGATTTATCAATTAACTTAATCTTAAATAATTGTTTTCACACTATTATTTAAAATCAATTTACTACTTTTAAATGGGAATGTTTTTAGAAAAGTTTTCCGTTGTTTATATTCTTTATTTTTTCCACTACTAATAGAGTTTTAAGTTTAACGTTAGTTTAAGTTGCATTAAAATGCAATTGTTTTTGCACTTATTGATATAGTTAACTTTTTAAACTATATTCTCACCTTTATCTTAAAGTTATTAAAAATGAAGATAAATTTTTCAACTTTTTTAAATCAAAATGTTCTAACCAACCCTTTTTTAGAGAATGAAAATAAATAACTTTATTTTATATCCATTTAAATCAAGCCAATATAATTAATTCAAGTAGCTATCGCAACCTCTATTTCTCCTTTTCCTAAAAGCGGAAAATTACACGGAATAGCGCCTGTTTTTTTTTTATCAAATGCCATCAAGAAAACTTTACATCAAGAAAACTTTACATCAAGAAACGTGAACATCAAGTTTACGTTAATAAATAACTTACAATACGCTTATTTGAATTAGTTTATAACATTTTATTACCGTAAAAAGTATTATCCAATTCGGCTCGATATATAAAAGGTTAAATTACAAAAATTATTTTTTTATTTTTTTTATTCATAAATTACTAAGTTTATACTAAGTAAATATAAAATACATAGGTATGGTATTATTATTTCGAAGAATTAGCTAAATTTCATAAGGATCTAAAATATAAATGAAACTTTTTTAAATATATATCAATAAAACATTAATTGAAATTTGTAAATAAAACTTATTTCGACTTCAACTTTCCTTACTGTAATAAAATATTTTACATTTTTTTTATTGATTTTAAATTAAGATTTTTCATGAATTAATAGAAAACCAGCTATGAAACAATGTATATTGATTTCCAATCCATACTCTTTTTCAAAAATGTCGAGAGTGGCACAGTCGTCTCGTAGCGTTTGTATTATTAAGATTTTTATTTGTTTTTCAATACTTACTTGTTTTTTCCTAGTCTCTATTTGCGAAAAAAATATACATATTTAATTGTATTATGCAATCAAAAACAGATAGTATATTGTTCTACATTTTGCTATTTCGATTTTCAGGAACTATTTTACGCACTTTGATGCCTAATTTCAGTTTCAGTACAGCGCAAAGTTAATTCTGCTTCGATTTCAAAAGCAATTTTGGTCACTTTTGTGAATTTTAAAGGCCGGTTGGCCGCATTCTTTTGCTTCACTGTTGGGGGTAACGTCTTAAATGTCTGCATTCCAGGATGTTATCTGAATGAAAAATAACTCTTCCTGAAGATTGATTGATAGCTATGCATCCAGTTTAGTGTAGATCCGATCAGTTATGTAAGGATTTTTAATCCTTCTCATTTTATACTAAAGGAATAAGAATAGAAATATATGTGCCATCATAAGAAAATTTCGATTCAAAATCCATGTTTTCAGGATGGAGTATTGAGACCATTCAAAAATTTGGAGCTTGTTGAATGATAACATCGTTAATATGGAACTCCTTGAATGATAACATCGCTACAATGTAACGTTTTTTGAATGATAGCAACGTTAATGTGGAACTCGTTGTATGATAATATCGATATCAGAAACTCGTTAAATTATAATACCGTTAATGTAGAACTCATTGAATGATAATATCATTAATGTAGAACTCATTGAATGATAATATCGATATCAGAAACTGGTTGAATGATAATATGGTTAATATAGAACTCGCTAAATGATAATATGGTTAATATAGAACTCATTGAATCATAATATGGTTGATATAGAACTCGTTGAATGATAATGTGGTTAATAAAGAACTCGTTGAATGATAATATGGTTAATATGGAACTCGTTGAATGATAATATGGTTAATAAAGAACTCGTTGAATGATAATATGGTTAATTTAGAGCTCGCTGAATGATAATATCGTTAATATGATTTTCGTTAAACCGTATTGTACCGCTTCAAATCTTGATAATTCAATATTGTTCAATTTGAATGGAGCAGTTGGAAAGTTTTGTAAAACCACACTCTCAGAACTATTGGTTCAACGCTTAGTAAAACAATAGATGCTTCCCAATACATTATGGTGGTTTTTTTCCAACTGTATTTCATTACTTTACATTATTTTTATTTTATTACATTGTTTTTTTTTCTTCTAACATTTTAACTAAAATAATTTTTTCTTAAACGTTTTTATTAATCAGAATTTTAAAAATATAACATAATATTTTCCGTTAAAGCAAACCTAGACACTCATGATTGTATAATATCTTGTTTAATAAATGTCACTGATGTTAATGATCAAGAAAGTGTGGTTTTGATAATTATCGTTTTTAACAATAACATCTATATTATTGCTTTTAATTATTTTATACTCGATATTTACCGTAAGACATGGTATTCATAATATTTCCTAAGAATATTATTTCAAATATGGTTAACACGATTTGTAAAAATATCGATATTTCGTGATATATCGATTGATCGCCCAACATTGCATAAAGCTAAAACTAACGCCATTTAATGAGCAACCAGAATTTCTACTTTATAATAAAATGCCTGATAATCAGCAGTGAAGCCTTGAAATTTCTACCAATTGAAATTCTTAGAATTGAATGTTTTTAGTTCTTTTTTTGACAATTACTAACTGATATTTGAATTTTACTACTTTTTTCAAGGTCAATAAGAATCAAATCATTAAATAAATTATTAAAACTTATTGGTAATTTATGTTTTTTTTTATAATTTCCAGTCAGTTTGCTTGGATTATAAGTAGAAATAATTTGAATAAATTATCTTTTTAACTTTTAGCTATTATTTAATGTACTAATTGTTTATATTTTTAAATTATAAAGAATAAGGATACGAAATATCCAACCAATGAAGATATTTTCAAAAATAATTACTATTAAAAGATAACAGAAACAGAAAAATTCGAAAACTTACTATGCCATAATCTGAAAAGGTATAAGATATTTAAAGTTTTACAAAAATTATAGGTATCATTTCTTCAACAAGAGTATAAAAAAAATTTCTCTCTGCTCTTTTCATCTTATATCACTGTTGGGGGTAACGTCTTAA
>NC_092207.1:21820585-21826024 GCF_043381705.1 Parasteatoda tepidariorum
ACCGTATATATATATATATATATATATATATATATATATAAATTTTTTCTAAAAAGTAATATTAATTCGTTGACTATATGACACATATTTGAAAAATTGCAGCACTCTGCCGAAATTCGTATGTTCGTATTGCTGTTTGTTCGTGAGATGAGTTAAGAGTACAGATACAGTTGCTTAGTTAGAATCAAAGGAATTATAGCGAATGAGAATGCATGTAGTATTAATGATTTATTAAGGATGTGTTATATAAATTGTGCATTAAGACCTGCTATTATTTAACACCTAATTATATATTATCATACATAATGCATAATATAATACGTCATATAATACATGATATAATATTAATTTATTTTCTTATCATTATTTATAAACACTCGTAAAGTAATGAATTTAAAAAATATATATATTTTTAAAGAAAGTAGTTTCAAATTCTCCAAAAATTCACTCACTGTGTTATTCTATTCAATTGTAAACCATAAAATTATTTTTAATTTCCTTTTTGCTTTTTAACCTGCAAATTTTTTTAAAGAAATGTGTTATTTAATCATAAAAGCCCAACAAACACTACGCACAATAAAAATAAGAAAATCCTTTTAAAATCCAGATTTATCTGTTTTAATATTTTGTAATAATATTGTTTATAATATTATTACAAATTATTACAAATTATTATTACAATATTGTTTATAATATTATTATACTGTATTTAATGTTGTTTAATTATAAATATCTAACAGAAAAAAAGTCTTGTCATATTTTAGATAAGGCACAAATAGTTTTTAAAATTACCATAGTTATATCAATGCATAATATATATTTTATAATTTAACAAACTATAAATCTTTTCAATAAAAAAGATATAATTATTTATAAATAATAATTGATAACTTCATTTATAAAATACTATTTTAGGTGCAAAAGATACCACTCACCTTTTACTCCATTCACACCATTAGTTTGCCCATTCGTTTGCCCATTCATCTTTGGATGATTAGAGGATAATGAAAAGAGATGCCCAGGATAAGTATTCGAATGTCGCGGAATTAAGAATGATTCTTCTACTTCATTGACTGCTCTAGTCACTCCTTCCGCTAGTCAGGTGGGTTTTGGCGAAAGATACTTATTTACCTGGGTTTTTTTTATTTCTCGCCAAGACCACATCCACGCGCAGAATTATTATTTTTTTTTCTTTCAAATATTTGAAGGAAATTTTCCTTCCGTTTCTTTCGAACGTTGCAACATAGATCTTTTGTCTCCCTTCTCTACTCTCTCACTTTCAACTTTACCGGCTGAGTTAATCGTTTCAAATCAAACAATAAATATTTTTTTTTTTTTGTATTCCATTGAAAATGCGTTTTTTTTCTTCTTTCTTTTGATGAACAATCAGTCTAAAAGATAAAATTTTGTTGAAAAATGTTCGAGAATATTTTGACAAAGGAGTTTTATAATAAATTTATCACTAAAATGGAGTTTTATAATAAATTTATCACTAAAATGGAGTTTTATAATAAATTTATCACGCTGTACTTAAGAGCATTATGTATTATTTTCTTGACAGTTGCTTAGTTGTTGAATATCTTTTTAAAGAGATTTTTAAAAAAACATTAAGTTTATTTTTCAAAAGTGAACAGCGTTTCTTCAAGGAAAAATATTTTAATTACTTATTAAAATTTAATTATAAATACTTATTAAAATTGTAATTTTAAAATTAAATTTTCAGCTTAGGATTTGTAAATGTTATATAAAAATAATTCACAAATCGCAAATGTTCTAAAAGTGTTCTCCTCTACATTAGACTTGAAATCATTTTAACAATATAAAGAATTCCGTCTGACAGTTTTTTTACTTGAAAAATTTGAATTGTTTGTAAATTTTTGAAATGGTTTGAAAATTGCCAATTAATCTCAATTAAACTGCAATTTTTCAATAAAATGTTTGATAATTGATGTGTAGTGAAATCAACTGGGAAATTAAGAAACAAAATACTGCTTAAAAATTTTTTATTCTAATTAAAAAGGTTGAAACAAGTTTTCCTTTTTTAAACTGAATATAAATGTAAAATAAATAACATTAAAATTTATATTCTTATAACTTTGAGAAAATAAATCTTATAATCATGTATACACTGAGTATTCGTCAACAACAAATTGGGAACTTCTTTTTTCTTGTCATTGAGGAAAATTATTTTTGAGTATGAATTAAAAATAACAAGAGCTATAATTGAATTACGTATTATGAACTACGTATTAATTCTGTCTATTGATATTAAAATAATAGTTATAAAAAGTAATTTATATCAAAAAACAAACCTTGTGATACATTTCTATAACCTTGAGTACAAAAATGAGCTTGCACTAGTGGTTTAATAATAAATACGCATTGAGACAAAGATATAACCCCTTTTCTGCGATTAAAAATAATTTTTTTTAAATTTATTTTAATTAAAATCTAATACTTAAAATAAAATCTTTTAGTATTTAATCATTAAAAGATTTAATAAAATCTTTTACGAGTGTTCTAAAATGACTGACAATTTCGAAAATTAATTTAAGAAAATCGGAAAGACATTAAATTGCCTGTTTTGTTTAGGAAACCGATTAATTTTTTTAACTAAGTTTTTAAATTAGGTGCAAATTTTATCAAAAGATGGTGCTGCTAACACTAAATATTAGGAACAGAATCAAACATAATTACAAAAGGACTATTTGCAGCAACAACGTAATGCAGTCTGCAAACGAAATTTAAATAACGTTTTTTTTTAATACTTTAGTATATATCGTCTGACATACAACTAAAAACATTTTCAGTAAGTAGTTTTTCTAGTAAGTTAACGAATATTATAATCAATTTCAAAATGTAGTTACGATAAATAACTTGTTTCCTAAGCAGAACGCAACAAATTTCTACCAATATTTCAAATCTGGGATCATTAAAAAAGCACCCGTTAAGTTTCTAAAAGTGTGAGTTGCTGTTACCTTCAAATATTTTGACATAAAAAGGTCTCACTGTCAATTATTTAATAGATGTAAAACGTAAAATTGACGTTTTTATAAGTGTGGGTTGGACCAAACCTAGGGGGGGTTGAATTTAAGTTCAGTATGTTTCAACAATGCCGCTAACTGTAAACACAAGATACAACGCAGTCACTTGCAAATCATATTAATTTTAAAAAAATTAAATCGTGTAATTTTTTGTATTCAACATGATTTTGGGAGAATGAATTTATGATATTTTAGTGAAATTATGCAACAAGAAGAAAATCCAAAGAAATATTTCATAAATCATTTGAGTTCTTTTTTAATAAAACTTTCTACTGCTTGTGAGTTTTAAGATATTATTTTTAAGAAATATGCATAAATCTATTCCTCATATCAAGTTGAATCTTAAACATCTAAGAAACATCAAGCATTTTTTATATCTTTAATGATTACGTAAAGATATTTAATTTATTTGGCTAAAAGCCAAATAGCAGCCTACATACTTTTTATACCTTTAAGTCACGTATAGATGAACCCAGGTGTCCCGTTTTAACGCTTATTATAATTTACGATAATTACTTTATGGCTGATTTTCATAAGCAAGAACATTATGTTCTTCTTTTTAACCTTTTAAAAAAACACACTGATAACTTAAACAGAATAAATGGTGCCAATAATCACACTTTTTCAAGCCAATAATCACACTCACAACATATTTTGAGTGCAATTACTGTGTTTGTAAATTAAATACTATTTATTTTATGTATTTATTGTTTTTAACATTGAAAATAAGAAAAAAAACTTAAATATTCCATTATCTTTTTCTTACTATATTAAGTTTCAAGAGTATCATTATCTACTTTATTTACACAGGTATTTATCTACATGTTTACAAAAAATGCTTTTTTAGATAATTTTCGCTTCATTCTTATTCAATTTTTCCAATGTTTGTTTATAAAAATTGATTTTTATCAAAAACAAAATGCTACTATAAAGTTATGTAAATGTAGCTATATCATACAAAAATCAAATATTGAGGCAGAATAGAATTAAAAAATTAATCCGTTATAGTCATATTAAATTTTCATTCACAAAAAAACTGCTGGTTATTTTAAAACAAAACAAAGACATGTTATTTAAACGCAAATTAGTAAACATTCAATATTGTTAAGATGTGGTGAAATGTTAATTACATTAAATTTTTGTCCCTTAAAAAGTGCTAAATGCAACGTCATCAAAACAAAACAATAAGCACTTACTAGTAAATCAAGAATAGCATTAAATAATTTATACAAATTTAGTCAAATCAATTTATTGTTTTTGAGTAAAGAAGGAAGGCACATAAATGCTTTATAATATTAAAATTAATAAATTTTAACCATGTTAAATTTTTGAAATGTTGAATGCCACTTTGTCAAAAACAAGGAGTCTGCTCTGAAAAAAAAAAGTATAGTCAAAATTAATTGCGTTTCCTGGCTTTATGGTTACACCGAAAAGTAAGATCATTTTTACCGTAGAACTTTGCTAATGGCTTTTGATGAAATTAACGATGAAATATGTTTTAATATCATTCTCTTTGGTAGTAAATGTGGTAAACGTTATTAATTTTATTTTAAAAAAAGAGTACTAGTATAGTTTGAGATAACACAAAACTGCTCAGTTTGATAACCTTTAATTTAATTTTATAAAGGCTTATTAACTTCGTTTTAGTTGCTTTCATTTCTATGAGGAAACAAGTACCAAACTTATAAACATGCTTATTTTAAAATATACAAAAGGCTGTAAAGGGCTAATCCAAATTAATAGCTGTAACGCATCAGGGCTATCCCAACATCTTAAAATTAGAGCGTGGAGACAACAGGTTTGAATCCCACTGCAACTGTGGAAGTATCTGTTTATATATATTTATTTATTGTTATGCATGCATATTGTTATTATACACATACTGTTATCGTATACATATTGTTATACAGGTTTGACAGCTCATCACAAAGTTCTGCTAATAAGCCGTTAATATTAAATACATAGAGTCACGCAAAAATATAAAAAAACTAAAAGAGAGACAAAATCGGGGTTAAATGCAACGTTATTTCTTTGTTCTTATTTGATAAAGCCAACAAACTTTTTTGTTTTTAGGCTTCTGAATTACCTCCAATACAGCGTGAAACGCCTTTAATACCACCTTTGATTAAAACCTAAAATTAAGTTGTTTTTCACCAAATATAAGGAAAATACCTCTTTAAAAAAATCCAATTAAAAGATTTTAAAAGATCTTCAAATATAAATACCACATATAAATATACTGGTAGTTTTCTGACGCATTCATACAGTGCATTGCTTTGTGAAATATCAAAACATTTAGCATATAGAAAATTAACTTTATTTCTTCACCTTTCTATAACTCCTCCTGATTTACGTTAACAAAGATTGGGGAAAGGCTTATAATATATATATATAT
>NC_092207.1:21826834-21829974 GCF_043381705.1 Parasteatoda tepidariorum
GAAGCTTTATATGTTACATATATCAATATATATATATATATATATATATATATAAAAGTTTCATATGTTTGAGCAAACTCGTTGCCATTTAAGTAAATATTTCTCTTTTTTTCTATTACTTTTCTGATTGCTTCACTTTATGTTGTAAAAAGTGATTACGTAAACTCTGTGTCATGAATTGTTACTTGAAGTATCAAACAACTAACCGTTGCATATAAATGAATAAACCATCAAAAAATAATACTTGAGAAGTTTTTTCCCACTAATGAAGACGACTTACAAAGGCAATGCTATAGAAATAAATACCTGTGACATATTGTTAGGAAGAAAAATGCCGCTTTCAATGCGTCTTTTGATAACGAGTCGAAAACAAGAGAAGGCATTTAGTATTAATAATAGATGGGGGAAATACGTAAAAGATGCAACTGAGTTTTCCTATTTATACGTCTTATTGAACAAGTCATTTTTAGTTATTATGCAATTTGTAAATCAAAGGTTTTAAAAATGATAAAAAATAAGTCAAAATATTCCAAATTTTCATTTTAAAAAAATCCTTTTTTTTTTTGTTTAAAATATTCTATAAGTTTTAAAGAATCATTATGCATTTTTAGTTATTATGCAATTTGCAAATCAAAGGTTTCGAAAATGATAAAAATGAATCAAAATGTTCCAAATGTTCATTAAAAAGAATCCTTTTTTGTTTGAAATATTCTATAAGTTTTAAAGAATTATTATGCAATTTTTTTAAACAATTAATATGCATTTTTAGTTTTTATGCAATTTGTAAATCAAAGGTTTTAAAAATGATAAAAATAAATCAAAACATTCCAAATTTCCTTTAAAAAAATTCCGTTTTTGTTTAAAATGTACTATAAGTTTTAAAGAATTACTATGCAATTTGTTTTAAACAATTATTATGCATTTTTAGTTACTATATGCAGTTTGTAAATCAAAGGTTTCAAAAATGATAAAAATAAGTCGAAATATTCCAAATTTTCATTTTAAAAAAAATCGTTTTTTTAATTTAAAATATTCCATAAGTTTCAAAGAATAGAAAAAAATGTTGTTAAAAAAAGCTTCATACAAGTTTCATTTATGCAGTCACATTGCAAGATGTTCCACAAAAGCCACCTTTGAAATATTACTTTAGAATCCTTGGAAAAAATTAGTATAAAAACTATGCGGACAGATGATTGCGAATTAATATTTAAATGAAAAAAGAAAGTAAAATTTCCAATCACTAAAGAGGGATTAAAATAATGTAGGGCCAGTTTATCTGAAAAAGAAACTTAAGAAATTCCTTTTTTTTTTGTTTAAAATATTCCATAGGTTTCAAAGAATAGAAAAAAATGTTGTTAAAAAATGCTTCATACAAGTTTCATTTATGCGGTCACATTGCAAGATGTTCCACAAAAGCCACCTTTGAAATATTACTTTAGAATCCTTGGAAAAAAATTAGTATAAAAACTATGCGGACAGATGATTGCGAATTAATATTTAAATGAAAAAAGAAAGTAAAATTTCCAATCCATTAAAGAGGGATTAGAATAATGCAAAGCCAGTTTATCTGAAAATGAAATTTAAGGGTAATTTTTTAACTAAAAGGTGAGTGATTTCCACTTTTACTAGACAAATGAACTGGCTTTTAATTATTTTTTTATCATTCCTTTAATTTTTGATCATTATGAAACTTTAAATAAAAAGCTATGTTTATGCTAAATGCAACGTTCTTGAAACTGCGTTTTCAACTTAAAGTTATGAATAATTAAAGATTGTGGCCGATACTTATTTTGAAAAAGATCATAATATTTGTGCAAATTTAATTAAATATTGAATATTGAATTATTGTTAAATTATGAAAATTTAGTGAAAAAAAAAAAACTTTTTTAGCGTTTTATTTTTGCACTAAATTAAGACCGGAGAACTGGCAACACAACACATTTATTAAACGTAAAGAATTATACAGTAAAAGCGTGTTACAATATACGTTAATTTGTGCATCAAATTCAAACGTATGACTAAGTTTTACAAAAAACTAGTTTCCTCAGGCGATCAGACCTTCTTAAATAAGTATAATTTAAAGCATTTCGAGATTTCAGTCAAACATCAAGACAATATGTAAATATGGTAAACTCATATTTGCTCAAGTGACAGTGAATTTAATTTTCTCTCTCACGTGTTCGAATGATATCGTGGTGAATTTGTTATTAAAAGGTTTAGTACAACACATGTTAACATTTGGGAAAATGCTATTTATATGGCGTTATGCTAATTATATAATTAATTAGCATTAACTTTTAATGCTAATTAAAATGATATTAAGGGCATCTTTGATGGACAATAGATCAAATTAACAATTTGTAAAATCAAACAGTGAACTTATTTGGTATTATAATTTATGCCAATCCATTTCATTTCTTATAGTTTTTACGCCAAAACAAAACGAATTCTAACTGCTGCAAATTTTTTTAAGTTAAAAGAATACCCAGATCTAAAATAGTAAACAATAAATTTTAAAGCTAAAAAGGAGGTAATATATAAGAAAAAGATTAAAGTCAATTCCTTCTTAGGTCAACAAGGAAAATTTTTATTTTAGTAATTTTTTATTGCATAATTACAATAAATACATATGACGGAATCACAATATTAAGCGGTAAAATGGCAAGCGAATTTCCATGCAATTTTCCAGGGCTCGAAAAAAAACCCGTCCGCCCGTCCTCGGCGGTCAAAAATTCCCCACGGACAACAAATTTCTCGAATCCTGGGTCCGCGCCGCGGACGGCCATTTTCCCGTTAATGCTCGTGATACATTTTCAATTTTTGTTATCTTACAAGAGTCTAGCGACTCACTTCTAAAATGACCCTCTAATCTAGAAATACAGCAACATACTGCTCATGGTGGAATTGATGTTTTCTCTGTCTGGGAGTACTGCAGCGGTTGAAAGGGGCTTTTCAGCAATGAACTTACAAAAAAAACACATTACTTACTGGTCTTAAACAAAAAGCGTTAAACGCATTTATGAACATCTACCTAAATGGAAAACCTCTTTCAGATTTCTGTGCAGAAACCTCTGTAAATCATTGGCTTGATTGTGGAACTGGCAAACGTCATATTTGATTCATTTAAAAAACGCAGTACC
>NC_092207.1:21830640-21849869 GCF_043381705.1 Parasteatoda tepidariorum
GAAATTTTGAGGACTTACATAGAACTGTTCAAATAACTATTTTCTATTAACAGAAAGTACAAAAAAATTTTTTTGCAAGTTTGGCAAGTGTTCAAACTTAACAACTTTTTTCACCATAGAAACAACTCATGATGAAAAGGTGGATTCAGTTCGCAAAAAACAAAGTATTGCAATTTGATCATATGTAACTAACTGTAAAGAGTTCACATTAGAACATATCAAATTTTCATGCCATTTGAATGATTTTTCGCAGTTCTATGAACATTTGAATTTAGAACTTTTTTTTGTAGATTTCAAAATTTTCGCAAACTTTTGACCGGTAGTGTATATATAAAGTTTATAATATTTTCATTTAAAGGACAATAATATAAAGTCTGAGAATTTACAATTTGTGATTAAACAAGATGTAAACAATTAATTATTATTATTAATAGTTGGCATTAAAATGTTTTAGCATTAGAATTTAATACATTTAAAGGCTTTGAAGTTATAATTCAGTTTGGTCAAAAGAATAAGCATATTTATGTTTATCATTACCACTGACGGTGAAATATAATATTTTTTTCAATTTTCGATAACTTACGTTACCCTGCAAATTTGTTTATAACGCGTTTTACTTCTGCACTTAAACTACGAGTTTAGCGAGCTTCGAGAATATTTAACTTTTTCTAATAGATAGTTTGGTCTGGTTCTATTTTTAAACATTTTATAAGAATGCTGTTTTTATGACAGCTCACGTTTTCTATGTTTTAATTTTAATTTTTTTTATCGGTGAATTTTTTTTTTGCCTCATCCGTACAAGATATGGTCCAGGTTTCACATATGCTTGTGAAACCTGGACCATATCTGGTACGGGTGAGGCTCAGTTTGGGTACCTTTGAGAGAAAGGTTTTGAGAAGTATTTTTGAAGGAATTCAAAAAAAGGTGTGTGACTTAGAAGATCAAATCTATAGCTTTAACAGACTTTAAATGAACCTGACATTATTAACTTTATTAAACGACGAAGGATAAAATGGTCAGGCCACGTTATCAGAATGGACGAAGACCGTACTGCAAAAAAAGTTTCTTAATGCCAGACCAGTTGGCACACGAAAAAGAAGCAGGCCGAATTTGAGATGGATAGATGACCTAGAGAAAGACCTTTTGGTCTTAACTAAAAATTGGAAAACACTAGCGAAGAAAAGGTAAGCCAGGAAAAAATTTCTTGAGAAGACCGAGGCCCACCCTGGGCTGTCGAGCCATTGATGATGAAGATTATGAATTTCTTATGCTTTGAATTTGTTTTTGCAAGTAAATTTCGTATTTTTGATAAGGCATCCGAACCGCATAACGCCGAAAAAAGGGTGAACCCCAAACAAACCACATCTTGAAAATTTGAAAACTGGAAATTGGTGCTCTCGTTCACGACTTATTATCGAACATGCATCCAAAACCAGACAGACTTTCACGTTTATATGTAGAGAGATCTTTAAAAAAAAAATTTAATTTTTTAGAAACTTTTATTTGTTTACGTAAATGATAAAATAAACATTTATCATAAAACATACATCATTTTTTATAAAATGTACATTTATGTATAAAATATTTATTTATATTTTCTTAGTTAAATTTTTGTGAACTTAATTTGAAAGAAAATGTCGAAATATTTTTTCAAGCATTGTGTGTCAGTTAAAAGTATAAGACTTGTGGCCCTCAATGGCCGCTAGAATATGAGTTTTGTATTTTAGACGAGTGTGTGTGTGTTTTTTTAAAAAAAAAACTAGCAAATTACCTGTTAATATCACATCTCTAGTCTCGTTGTAAGTGTGATTAAAATTTCTTCGCAGACACGGTACATTAATTCAAACACTGCAGTCACTCGTGTAAAAACTTATAATGAACAACTTTTTCGGAGAATGCATTCTTTAACACTGCTGCATTACAACACTTTTTGATTTGGCATTGATTTTATGAGATGGAAGAGTTTTCAAAGTAATTAATAGTAATGATAGATAAGTAGATAAAAAAATTTTTAGTCTGACTACAATGTTTAAAAAAAATAATGCTGAGTTTTAAAAAGCATTAAATAAATAAAAAATTGTAAATAGCAGAAAGTTCTACAGCCTATTTTTCTTCGACAAATACTTATTAAATCTTTTTTTAAGTGATATTTGTCTTATAGATGACAGCGAAACTTTAAAAAAAAGTAGACAATCACAGTTAACTTCAGTGTTTCTATACAATATAATTTTAGTCTCGAAATATATAGTTTTTTTTTTTGTACGATTATATTACATTAATATATGTTCATACATAAGGAAATCTGATTCCCTCCACTAGATGTAGGACTTACTTGATATAGGCTCCTCTAATCCTAGATTAGAGGCTCCTCTAAAGAGTAAGAGACTCCTCTAATCCCCCGTAATTGATTCGCATTCCTCATTGTTTATCTCTAATTCATAAGTCAATATTTCACTCAAAGACACAGAATATTTTGGTTCCAAAATATAAAAGAATATTTTGTTGATCGTAACGATAATACGCGATGAAATAGATATGAAAAATAATCATTGTACTACCGAAAAATGTAACCTAAAAAATTGTGAGATTCAATAAAAAGAAATAAAACGTAATTTCCACTCATTAGAGAGACTTAAAACAATTCAAATAGGGAACTGATTTAAAAAGAAGAGACTTAAAACCACTCAAATAGGGAACTGACTTAAAAAGAAGAGACTTAAAACAATTCAAATTGGTAACAGACTTAAAAAGAAGAGACTTAAAACAATTCAAATAGGAATATCGTTATTAATTAAAGATTTTTTTTACTAAAAAAAATTTCAAACATTTTCTATGAATGTTATGATTTCTCACTCTTTCTCTGTCTTCTTTTGACTGATATAGAATCTAATGAGAGAAAAATATAATTTCTACAAAAATAGGTAAATATTCAATATTTTAAGCACAAAATCTGAAAAAGCACTTAAACCTACAATAACTTTCGAACAAATAGGAGTTGTTTTTAAAAAACATTCATTACATATGTGGTATATTTGTTTTTGATTTATGACGTTGCAGCATTGCACATTTTCAGTCTTTTTTTTTAAATACTTGAGTAGAGCGAAGCACATTAGTATGTGTTAGTTGTAACTTTCACACTGAATCTATATTAAAAGAAATGCTCCAGATTAATAACATCATTTTTACTTTAAAATTATTTTTAACTTGTAAAGAGAACGCTACTCTTTTATAAAAGCACGCTTAATTTTATTTCAATGGTTAGGAACACCTTTTTGGGTAAGGGTGCAAATTCTTACATAGTTACAATTCTTTAAATAAATAAATTGTACAAACAAATGGCGCTTTTAATAGCATATTTATTGACTAAAAGACTCCATTAACTGAAATTTCAAACAAATAAATTTTAAAAATAAAATTTTAGTGGACTTTTTTTTATTTAAAATCTTTTAAATAAATTTTCAAGTAATATTAAATTGAAAAAAATACGTGACACAAATTTGTAGTATAAATGTTACCTAAAAAAGGACCATTGCTTTCTTAAATTTTATATTGGAATTTAAAAATATTCCGATTAACCTAGTTTTATGACGTTTTAAAACTGTATGAAGTTTTCATTTCAAAATTTATACACATTTATTTATAAAATTCTAAATTAGCTAAATTAAGCATTATAATAATTCTAAATTAAAAGTTATATTTTAATTTAATCTTTATTATGTGTATCCTAAAATTCTAACTCAAAAAGCTTTTTCTATAAAAGAAAACCTTAAACTAAGAAAAATTATTATATTAAATTATCTTTTCAAAAATAATTTATGCATTGATAATTCCGGCCGTAATTTCTATTATTATGAGCTTACGAAGACTTACATCAAATTGTAGAATATTTTTTAACTATCCATCCACTTTTTACTGAAAAAAAAATATTTAACTAAAATATCTCCTTTACATCGGAACACCACAGACCACTAAAATAGTGGAAATTTTGGAAAATTCCCCATTTCGTATTCTATTTCAGACATATTTCAGGAAATTCAGCGATTTCCAGCTGTCAATTTCCTCGAATGAAAAAGAAAGTTCAATTTAGCAAAGAATGTCCTTTAGTTTCGAAATATCTTGCGTCTCGCACAACGAAACGGATTGTTTTGGTTCGTTTTTGTCATTACTTTATTAATTCTTGTCTTGATCATTTATAATAAGTCGGTGTTTCTGTGTGAGTTTATTTATTTTTCTGAACTAATTCTTGTTAGTTTCAAGGTTAATGGAAAGCGAGCTCGATAAGGCAACCGCATATTCCACCCAATTTGCGTCATTAAACGAAAAGCATAATTAAATTTATATTCCTAAACAAGTTATTTTTATCACAAAAAATTCAAATAAAATTAATGAAACTTTCTCCATTTCTTTCTCTCTATATTGCAGGTAAAACTTTCTGCCTCCGGCACCTTTGTTACAGGAAATTTTCTCTTAAACGTAGTTTTCAATGTCTTAACTCAAAAGCTATTAAATGAATCAATATTAAATTTCGCTCATTTTAATTTGGAATTGTTATTAATGGGAATAATTTGGAAATTATTAAATATAGTTTATACCGAGCATTTTTTGGATTTCCTGATACAAAGCGAAAACTGATGACAATAAAATTATATTTTCTTCTAACCACGTACTCTTATGATTAAAATTATAAAAACTTTTCATCTTCTTAAAAATTTTGAATTAGTTTCGGTGTTTTCAAATTTCAAAGTTTTGCTATGTTTTTTTTTAATCCCAATAGGTTAATAAAAAAATGCGTAATTTTTCCCGTTTTTTAGACAGGACAAAACCCAAATATTATCCTTTCATTTAAAAGTTAAATGTATGGATCATTTTAATTAATGGGCTTGATGTCAATTTTTACACAAACTAAACGTTAAAAGGTTAAAATGGAGTTCTATTCTTTGTCTATTTTTACTAGGAATTAAGACATTTTCCTTCTCTTCCTTGCCTAAGTACAAATTAAGTGATTTGTATGTGTGGTGACTATGACTATCCTTTTTCATTTTTTATTAATTTTCTAGGAATTATTTTTTCATTTGAATCCTATCGATTTATATATATCTTTATATGTAAGAAGAGAATGGAATGATAACACATAGCCATTTACAGAAGACTTCTGGTTTGTAACGCATAAAACAGCCAATCAAAATTGAGAACGCATGTGTGTGAAAAGGTAATAATTTTTAATAATGCTGTAAAAAATCGCAAAATACACCTCAAATAAAACTCAGGGACTTCGAATCAAATAATTAAGAAAACTCTACTATTACGTTTATAAAAAGGAAGATTTATTAACTCAACAACAAAATTATAACATCGCCATTCCAAAAAAAAAAAAAATCTCACACTTGTTAGGTAAAGCTATAAAAAGACTGAACGATTATTTATGCAAACGATTATATATGATTATTATGAAATAAACTTTATGCAAACGATTGTTTATGACGTCATTAGATAAAAGTGTTATTAACGCAATATTATCCAGTGTTTATTAATAGTTTTGAGTGGCAATATAAAAACATAGTTGTTCTAAAGGAGTTTACTTTAAAATACTTATATCTTTTATAAAAAATGGATCACTGTGAATATCTTAGGCGATATCAACAGCGACATACAGCTGAACATAATTTAACAGAACAAAATTACCTGAAAAATAATCGTAGTGCCATCAATACACGATGGCGGAATAAACGGCAAAGAAACGTTGAAGAGTCAAGACGTTTAAATGAAAACGAACACCTTGGTGAGCCTTTATCATACATTATACCCCCTTTTTCCGTTGGAACATTTAGTGATGAATGTATAAACTGGGTGCTCTTTCGTTTCCGGCAGAGCATGGCAGAACGAAATTTAATTGTTTCCATCATGGCAAAGTTGAGCTCGCCAATCTGAAATATCCAGAAGTATTAAAAGATCTGTTACTTGGCAGCCATTCTGATGCAATTAA
The DNA here is from genome assembly GCF_043381705.1 of Parasteatoda tepidariorum. Lineage (NCBI taxonomy): Eukaryota > Metazoa > Arthropoda > Arachnida > Araneae > Theridiidae > Parasteatoda > Parasteatoda tepidariorum. Next base: position 21,836,624 of record NC_092207.1, read on the forward strand.
CTTTAAACAGAATGTTCGATCGTACAACTCTGCATTTGCGATGGCAGCTTCTTGCCCATCTCATGAAATTTATTTTAAAGGGATCTTACTTTTAAAGGTGATGTCAATGCTACCGCGACAACAAGCTTTATCCCTCCTAATAATCAAAATCACAAATTTGCTCAACTTTATATAAGTTTATAATATTGTTTGTATTAAAATTGCTTTATATAAGTTTATAATGCTGATAATAAGCACCTCTGACATTTTACAATCCTATCATATTCTCTCTATGGTTGGTGCAGAAAAATTACCAGCTAATCTCCAGGAAAACAGCTTTAATTTTGTTCGCGAAGCAAACAAAAATGTAATTGAGTAGCAATTATCGGGGGTTGGCGAGCCGTAGCGAGGGGGATATATATCCAGTCAAATTAGCTCCAAAAATAAGTAAGTACATGTTAGGAAATAATTATTTAAGACTAGAAAATTATTTTCATTTTATCAATTTATTTATTTACAATTGATAGAGGGATTCAAACTTTCTCCCCTCCCCCCTCTCTCTCTCTACCTAGTGAACTTTTTTTGGGTTTTTCAAAATTTGCTTGAAAATCTAGAACGACAAATTCTCGTTTTTCAAATTCCAAAAAATATGATGTTGTTAAAAGAATAAGCAGATTATGGGAAGTAAAAAAAAATAATAATTTTAAGTAAAAAAATGTTTAACTAAGTATGTAAACTTATAAACTAAGTAGATAAACTAATAAAAAAGGTGTTTATGTTAGTAAACTAAGTTTAAAAAAAAAAAATTTCTTATGTAAGAGTGTTTTAAAGAAAGGATATTTTAAATCGTGTTAACTAATTTATGCATAAATAAAATCGTTAGCTTGATTTAAAACACCCTTTTAATAAAATTTATAAGTTTAGCATTTTTATACCTACCTTCAAATTTATTCTTAAATTATTAAATATTCTGAAATGTTTTAAGATATTATTTTGGGTATATAAATTGTACCGATAGAGAAAAATAGTAAAATATAATTTTGCTGAAAAAAATTATTATTATTTTTCTATTTTTATTGTGATTGAGAATTAATTACGTTTTAGAGAATATTCTTCTAAAACCTTGAAAAAAATACCCATTTTTGAATTACTTTCTCTCTCTGTGGTTAAAGTAACAGTTAAAAGAAATTTATAAAAGGCCGAAATTTTTATAGAAAAAAAGGTAGGTTTAGACGTTTAAGTGATTCATAATTAATTCATACTTAGAACAGAAATTTCAAGTAATTATAGCAAGTAAACACGATTAAAGTAACAAATTTAATTAGTGGAGTTTTTCACTTCACTTCTTCTAAATATAGAAAAAAATCGTTCATCTGAAGGTTTACCACTTTTAATGTTAATATTTGTTACACTAAAGTATGATTATAAAATTCTAACTGTGTTTTCATCACGATACTTTTTTTTTATTTTATGTTTACGAAACGACAAAAAAAAACTAAATAAACAGAAATTTATTTCTAATTCAAATTAAAATAACTGGACGTCCTTTTCGATTCCGAACCCAAAACTCCACTTAAAATGCCTGGAGTAAATCATATTATTGATTTTTCATTCGCGAGTCATTTTTTTCCCTTCATCTTTTTATCATTCAGCAAATACTCAGAAATCAAGGCCTTTTGAAACGTCATTTCCACTTTCACAAAAAAAAGAATACTAATATTCAATTGAATTAAACTAAATAAGTGATTTTGGCTGACCACCATATTAAATGCGTCATTGGCATTTATAATTCCGAATCTAACGTGGAAATATTGGCGTTTAAGTAGACTATGATGACATTCTGTGGCCTTCATTCATTTCTGTGATATAACAACGCTGACAATTTTTTTTTATGCTCTCCGCGTTTAGTGAGCAGATGTGAGAGAACCTGTAGGATTATGGCCTTGGTTTAATTATTCATTATAGGTAATTAATTTTTTTTTCCAAATCGAAAGTTTCGATGCACATTGAATTCCTTCTATATTTTTTAGGTATTTCATCACGGATTCCTCAAGGGTCGTGCTTAGAGGCGGCTATCAGGATTACCGCCTAGGGCCCAAAAATCAATTTAACTCAATCATTCTTTAAGATATTGAATAAGTTATAACATTATAATTCGCTGAATTTATTTTCTTTCCTAGTATGTCTCTTTCAGTTCGGATGTAAATTGAGATGTCGCGTCCTTTCTTTTTTTTCTTCTTCCGCCTTTTGCTTGAGGATAAATTATTTCAGCACTCTGGTCGGGGCGAGCCGAAAACAGATTGTTTTGTAGTTGTTGTAGTTCATTTACGTCGCACTAGAGATGCACAATGGGCAACTGGTGATGATCTGGGACACATCCCTGAGGATGATCCGAAGATTGTCTTCTTCGGATCATCCTCATTTTGATCCTCTGCAGAGTGGGTTTCGGGGATGTCAAGAAGGGATGAAGAAGAGGGATGGCACTTCCCTTGAAGAAGGGATGGCACTTCCGCTTCGGTAGCTCGATGACCTGCACGCGAAGTCGAGCTTTTTACGGTAGAACAGTTTTAATGAGGACCAATACCGCACGCCCTCGGTCCCTACGCAGACTAATCCAAGTGGTCACCCACCCGCACACTCACCGCAGCCAGTGATGCTTGACTTCGGTGATCTGCTGGGAACCGTGTCTTAACGATCAGTCCACTGCAAGACAAGCCGAGAACAGAATTCGTACTAACCGGTCATCGCTAGGAATCGAACCTGGGTTACCTTATTGAAAAGCAAACGCTCTTTCCCCTGAGCCACCGTGCCACCACTCAGCTATCATTATAAGGTACTAGGGTTCTATCCCCGTTGTCTGTTCGATCGATAGATACCTGGTTGCCTGTGAAGTAAAGGTGGGCAGTGCTCAATACTGACCACGAAGCCATCTTCATGCCAATAGCCACCAAAGTGTGGAGTCTTAACCTCCATGAACCCTTTGGCTTATGACAGGATTTTGTAGGAATGTTTTTACTTTTTTATAATTTTTCTTATTCTAACACATTCTTATAATTAAAATATTGACATATTATTATTATGTTTATTAACTGCCTTGATATTTAGCAATTCCCTATACTACGATTTTATTATTGTTTTTATATTAACTTTCCAATAAAACGTTTTTATTAAATATTTAGAATACTCGGTTATATGTTTCAGGAGTCAAGCGAAATATTTTTTAAATTAAAAAAAAAAATGCATGTTGCTCCGAATATTCAAAAGGTAGAGCAACATTTTCTAACTCGCTACAAACAATAGCATTTTTCCTGACCGATGATCACCACTGTAGTTTTCCTCCATAAAAACGAAATAATGGAAGGAACCAGACGTACTACGAAACTTAAAATTTCTATTCTTTTATTACATTTTTATTAGAAATTTAAGAAATTTTATTTTACGAACAATAATGAGAACTCTTCTTATACAACCATTAAGTAATAAAAAACAGCGATAACACTGTATAAGAATAACACGGCGAGTTAAGTGAAAAGCAAATAAATACTCGATTTATTCCGAATAAAATAAAAACTCATACGTCGTTGAAAGCTTTCGCTTATTAATATTCAGAATAACCAGTTGTCAAACAAACAATTGAGTAGAGAGGCACACAAGAAAAACCTAAGTGATTGTTTGTCGAATATTTAGGCCGAATCGTTAAAAGAATTCGACCAGAAAAACGATGACGACACACAATGTTCTTTTTTAAACAATACCATTTTGCAAATGAGTTAGCGTTCCATAAATACTCTCTCAGAAAGAAAGGCGATTTCTTCGTGTTCAATTAGGAATAATATTAGAATATTTTCTCTCCCCCACCCCTCTATGAATTGTTAGACATTTCATTGCCTTGGGAAGAAAAAAACAAACCCTTTCCGTAACTTCGACTTTTCAAACACTTAAGCGATGTTCGAAATAGGTCGTGGTGCTTTTATAGGAGAGGGCCCAGTGTCTTCTTATTCGAAAACTGAATAAAATACTTTTGTATTATCTATGGGCATAGTAGGTCGAGGGCACTTGCTGTTTAATCATTTTAATTAGGGTGAATTAGTTAAAAGAGTATTTTGATAAACGTTGACGAACGATTGTTAATAAATGATTAAGACTTCATAAACCTTGTCATAACCTTTTTTTAATTCTGATTAAGTTATTATAGACTATTTTTACATTGTTCTTTGTTGGTCTAATAGATATTAACACCGATAACTGGATATGCATGCTTTGTTTTTCAATATATTTTTCGTTAATGTTGCTAATAATAGTTATTTCTTATTCTCACAGATGGCGCTCTGTGTAGTGATGTATTATTAATTAATATTCAGATTCCATTCAAACACTGTAGCAATGTCGAATAGACGTGGGCTAATAAAAAAAAAATCTGTACGTCTACTGTTGATAACTATCAAAACTGAGCAAAACTATGCTGAGTGGTTCTGTAGTTGATATATTTTCCCTATCAGTTAATGGATTTAAAATATTGATGCGCAAGAATAATTACAAAAACGTTTTAAGAACAATTATAAAAACGTATTTTATGTTTGCGTCTTGCATTATTACAGAGACAAGCGCACCACTCAGCAGTAGCCGTTTATCAAGTATTTTATCTTTTGCAAGCCATGGTTCCAGTCACGTAATTTCGATCTTAGTCATACGACGAAGACAGTGCTTGAGCTGGTCCATCACCTCAGAACTCCCTCATCTCACTCACTCCAGCCACGACAGATATACTGACACCTGGTTGCGTTTACATGTTTAATTATGTGACCACTAAAAACAAACACGCTTTCCTGCCAAAAAAAAAAAAGAAAAAAAAACCTCTTTTTTTTTCTAAAATCTAAGTTAACGATTTAAATTAATTTTTGCTATTAAAAATTTGTTATTGTTCAATAAATTTTTTTCCTATTTACAAGCAAATTGAAAAATTTCAATATATCCATATTCCAATTTCCCCCACCCCCCTTTTTTTCAACATTAAGAACATTTTAATTTTATGGATGATCTTCCTCTTCTGTATTTTAATCCTTTAAAAACTTCATTTTTAAATTAATGTGATTATTATATCATTTTTCAAAAAATATTTTCCTAGAGCTAAATATTTATTTATCCGTTTAAAATTTGATTACATAATAAAATATTAGTATCCAAAAACTGAAACGAAAATGGAACTTATCAAGTAAAAAATGTAAATGTTTTTTATTTTTTTTTTTTTGTATTTAACTGATATTATGAGTTCTATCTAGTTGCAGCTTATACATTTTAAATTTCATTTTTTTTCCTTTTCAATCATTTTTATAAATTTTGAATTATATTTTTCTTATTTTTAGAGCATTTTGATTGTGAAATTATTATTATTATTATTTTTTTTTGAAAATCATTGTACATTTTGAATTGATCTTATTATTTTTTAAACATCCTCTAATAGCAAGTGTATTAAATACTTTACAATAACAAGAGCACAGTTTTTTCAAGATATAAGAATTTTCTTGCTTGGAGAAAAATATAAAAAACATTTTATAACGTTTTATTATACAACGTAATTCTGATGTCCTTCAAGATTGTTCCTATTTATTTTTATCGGGTTTTTATTTATTTATTACTTTATTCTGAAATTACATAATTATTTCAATTATTACCTTAACTTTTACTTAATATATCAATACAAGTTACGATTTATAATTTTTTTTTCAATCTAATATAAAGGATATTTTCAAAACTTAATTAAATTTTTCATTCTTACAGTTTTTTTCTGCATATTTTAAGGGCTTTTTTTAAAAAAAATTTTGATTATCAACATCCTAGCCCTGATTATTGCTATAATGAAACTAAATGTTAATTTTCGATGTAGTTATTTCCGAATAAAAATCTAAAAAAAAAAAAAAATTACCTGACCCGTTTTTTAAAAAAATAAGATAAACTTTCAAATTTCGTTACATCTGAAATAAAGGGCGTAACGAATTTATTCATTTTAAATCTACTTTTCTAATATCGTCACAAGCAACCATGGCCTCAATTTATTCAGAGTCATAACGATATTATAAATATTCGTTCCGAATTGCTAGTTTACTCTAACTATAACCTTTTTGTTTTTTCATCTCAAACCAAACAAGCAGAAACTAAACATAAGTGGACCTTTCGATAACGGAAGGTAAATGCCCTTGCAATAGCAGTTGACCTTATGATTGGAAATTAATGTTGTTAACACTTCATGCAAACTTTAAACGGCTAATTTCCTCTGAAAAAAGGAAAAAATTATTCGATTCATACGTCATTTAAATATTGATACTCTTGGTTTGACATTGGGATACTCAAAGGTAATTAGCTTAAGAAATAAAATCTTAGTTACCTCAGAAGTTGTTGTGGTGGAAATTATTCTTGGAGTGATTTATGAAAACTTTCTCGTACAGTTTGTTATTAACAAAATATAGCCTTTTCACTTAATATTAATTAGCAAAATTCCAAAAGCATTTTATTTGTGGTTAATATTTATATATCTATTTATTTTGAGCAATATCTATTGTCTGGTATCATAAATCCAAAAGCCAAGAAGTGTTGAAATGCATTACCAATAATTTAGAGGCATTTCCTTTGCTTATTTTCATTTATTTTTCTCAAATAAGGAACAAACGCTGTCTGTAGTTGTAGAATCTGATAAAATTATTAGCCACTAGATGGCATCTTAATTAGGAGAATGCAATTCCGAGCCACTAGATGGCGATGGTGCTTAAGTGCGTATAGCATGCTATTTTCATAATTGATGTGAATTTGCATCAGTTACTCCTGACTGTTGGGACTATATTTAGATTATCTTTATCTAATTTTATGACTATCTTTAGACTTTTAATTTAGACAATCTTTAACCAGTGCCCACTTTATGTAATCTAAAAATGGCGCGAAACGTCAATATGGAGAGAAGTCACATTTATGAGAATATAAAAAGTGTTTGTGGTTTAATTTTTTAATATTTGAATGCTTACTCCAATGATGGCATTATTTGGGCTCATAAAATTTTGCCAGAAAATGAGAATACGCATTGATTTTTAAAATTTTGATCTATGTGGAAAAATGTCACCTAATTTTAAACTTTTTTTTTAAAAAATTCATAACTTTTAAAATATTTCAGCTAGTCATCCGTTAATTCTTTACAACAAGATGCCATATTTACAGTCTAAAATTATAGCCTTGCTTCAAGAGTAAGGCACTTAAACTGTTGTGGTTTTTAATTTCCTTGGCGTAAGAGCTTTGAAAAACATTGTTTTCGTTCAGTTTTGCTAAAACCTCGCTTCTAGTTGCCATGATATTCCTTGCTCTCTTTGCTTTCAATGACGACACCTTCGGTTTATAACTTTTGTTTACCATTTTGTGATTAATTCTAGGTTTATTTTCATACATATATATATATATATATATATATATATGTATGAAAATAAACCTAGAATTAATCACAAAATGGTAAACAAAAGTNTATATGTTTAATTTCAAATCAAAAAACATAATAGGGGCCCTCGATTGTAAACGATTACCCTGTGGGGTTCTCAAAAGAAGATCTCAAACAAAAAAATTTCATATAACAATTTTTCAAATCATTTCATACCCACATAATTAACGTCACACCAAATACCGATTATTCATCAAAAATGTTGTAATCTCACCTCTCTATATTAATATAATATATCTATAATATAATATAATATGCCTAAAATAATACATCTCTATTAATTACCAACAACTCACTCTTGTTTATAAAATAACTTCAGAACAATCTGGAAAAGAATTTATTAACGTATAGTTTGTTTTGTTTACACCTGGAAAGTTTTGGGAGAGCTTAAAGCTTATTGCAGGAACACATTAGAATAAAAAGATTAGCCTATAACAAATAAGAAATAAATTTAGAGGTTTAAATCGAAATTAAATTCAAAATGGAAGTAAAAGTGCTGAAATGAATAATTGCTTTTAAATGAAAGTAGGAAAAAGCAAAATATGTGATAAACATCACAATGTGCTAATATGTGGGGAAAATTTATTTTTCAATTCAGAAGTAATACCAGTAAGGCTGTGTGTATATTCATAACTCCGGAAAATATAAATGCATTAATAACCAGCCGTTTTAAATGAAATCTGACTCCCTTACATGAACTCACAATTCCGCTACTCCACATTGCCTCTAATTTCACGCATTAGTAATTTCGGTGCATGTCAGAGGGGTAGAAATCATGCACAACTCACCGTTATCTAAAATGATCTATCGATGAAGAGCAAATCGGGAAAAAAATAAAATTAGTGAACGAATAAATTGCTTTCCATATTCTCAAACTAATATGCATACAAATTTGTTAATCGGAGGTGCTAAAGTAGAGTATTCTCGCAGCCAGGTGTAGGCCAGAGGGCTCCACAATTTTGTGACCAATGCAAGATTGTGGCAATGAGGTCAACACTGCGTCCAGGTCCCCTTTACTTCCCTGATGATCTAATGCAACTTCATCCTGATGATTCACAATGCAACTTCAGTGCCTGAATCACTCAGCCAATCGGAGGATGTAAAGTGCCAAAGCATGTAAAGTCAGGCAAAAAAGTGCCAAAATAGCAGAAAAGTGCCAGAATTGCATGTAAAGTCATGCAATTTTGTCACTCCCTTTTGGCCCAACTGCTTCGAGCAGCATACTAAAACGAGACAAGTTGAATTAATAAATGTTTCGAGCAGTATATATGTGTATGTTCAATTCAAACTTTTATTAATTCATCCCCAGCTTAAAAAAGCCGATTACTGAATTCTTACTGCTGGTTAGCGTAAACTAAATATACAAAACACTAAAAGTGCAAAAAAAGTACTTTTGGCACTGTTATTTTTTCTAAATGTTTCTAGCAGTGTATTTATGGTTAGCTTAAAATTAAATACCCGGAACACTTAAATGATAGAAAAAATAATTTTTGTACTTTTATTTTTACTAATGATTGTTTCGAGCAGTGTATATGAGTATATTCAATTTAGCCTTTTATTAATTCATCCTCAACTTACAGAAGCTGAACATTGAATTCTCACTTTTGGTTAGCGTAAATTAAATATCTGAAGCGCTAAAAGTATAAAAAATGTTACTTTTTGCACGTTTATTTTTACTAATAAATGTTTTGAGCAGCATATGTATCTTCACTTTTTTATCACTTAACCAACTTTTTTACTAACTTATAAAAGCCGAATATTGAACTCTCACTACTAGTTAGCGTAAGTTCAGTATCCGAAACACTAAAAGTGTAACAAACACTTTTATTTTTACTTTTACTTTTATTTTTACTTTTATTTACACTTTAATAAAAGTACTTTTTACACTTTTATTTTTACTAGTAAATGTTTCGAGTAGTATAGATATGTGTATGTGTTCAATTCAGCCTTTCATTAATTCATCCCCGACTTGCAAAAGCCGAATATTGAATTCTCTCTGCCAGTTTAAGTTACACCAGATTCAAGCCTAGTTTGAGACACAACACGTTTTTTTTTCGTCTTTAACATATATGTTTTAGAGAACTTACATACATGCAAGCATAGAGTGCAATTCTCAACCTAAGTTTTGCAATAATTAATTAATCTCTAAAGTAACTACACCTGAGTTGGATGATTTTTGAGACTGAAAATCACCTTAAATGCCCCCCTGTATTCTGTAGCAGCATTTTTTTTTCAAACTCATGAATTTCAAGTTTTTTAAATGTTTCACGCGATATTGCGGTGAGTCATTGAACTTTAAAAAAAAGGAGTGGGAAAAATCATAAATAACTGTAATCAGTCTAAGGTTTTTGTGGACCATTTGAGAAACACTGACGTTTCAATCAAGTTTCTACGAAGCTGGTAGCCCTTGACCGTCGAGAATTGTTAATTAGACAAATAATCGGTTTTCTCGTTGTTAACCTCCAAATTTATTATTTACAAACTGAGCAAGGTCTGGGAATAGCGCGTGCCTGTGGTCAAACCCGGTTTCCGTGAAGAGATGTTATCGCAGACAGTTTAACAACGAAAATGCTCAAGAGATAGAAAATAACAGTAACAGTTGAGAATTAAAACTTGTTCATCAAACCGCGAAAGAATTATTCAGGGAGAACCCGTGAAAATTGCAGTTTCCGTTATTGGAATAAACACAATTTAATCATAATTTTACTTACATAAATATGTCTTTAGGAACCAAAAACAAGACTAAAATGAATCAAATATACCTATTTCAAATGTCGCAATACACAGGATGCATGTAAGAAATTACTTTGATAAATTATGTTCCATTGCGATGGAAAATCCATAATTTCAGTATGATGACTTTTATTTCTGAGAGTCCCGTTTGTCCAGTCACATCAAATAATTAGCGTGACTTTTTTTTGGTTTTGGACCCTGTGGAAAATCCACGGTAAAAACCATGCTTTTTATCATCAATGCGAAATTTTTTATCCAAAATTGTTTTAAGCTGTACCAAACATTTTGTCAAAACCTTTCTATCAAATGTTCAATATGTCCTATCTTCATAGTTAGATAATGTAAAAATGTTGCTTGCTAAAGAATACTAAAAGATTAAGAGATTTGCAATAAATTTAAAACAAAATTAACTTATTATTTAATATAACTTATTAATTAATATTATTCAATATGTCCTATGTTCATAGTTGAATTATGTAAAAATGTTGCTAGCTAAAGAATACTAAACTATTAAGAGATTCGCAATAAATTTAAAACAAAATTAATTTATTATTTAATATAACTTATTAATTAATATTATTCAATATATCCTATCTTCATAATCAGATTATGTAAAAATGTTGCTTAGTAAAGAGTACTAAAAGATTAAGAGATTTGCAATAAATTTAAAACAAAATTAACTTATTATTTAATATAACTTATTAATTAATATTATTCAATATGTCCTATCCTCATAGTTAGATTATGGAAAAATGGTGATAGCTAAGAGAATACTAAAATATTAAGAGATATGCAATAAATTTAAAACAAAATTAACTCCTTAATTAAACTTTTAAAGTACGGATAAATGAAAAACAATTGAATTACAAATAGTTAGTAAAAACTTTCCTGTCATTAACAGCCCCAAAACTAAATACTGAAATAGTTTTGAGTAAACAGTGAAAAAATTGAGAAAAAAAACTGTAAAAAGCTAAAAATAAATAATAAATCAATAAATCAGTATTGAGAAACACTACGAAAGCATGCTAAAAACTGAAAATTATATACTGATCCAATTAAAGAACTTGGTGGAAGAACCAGGTAAGTGAAATTTTTAGGGTAATTAATGAATCAGAGGAAATAAAAAAAGCGGTTGTATCAATACGGATAAGTTTAATGTTACAGAACTGTTTTTGCCTTCACTCAAATCTTAACATAACTAATTACATCAGTTTTCAGTATGCTTGCATGATTTTTATTTCAAATTAGGCTGGGGTAAATAAATAAAAACAAATAAATATTTGTCCCTCTTTCTATTAAATTGGTAATAAAATAGTTCGGATGCACTTTTTTTTAGTTCTGAAAATGTAAGTTACCCGGTTCTTCCACTAAGTTTTTCAATTAATATAGTTAAAATAATTAAAAAAATTTTATTTAATGTTATTTGTTGCCCTTTTTGGTGACTTTACGTTATTGAAGTAAGCAAAACCCGTCTTTTGTAGTTTATCCCATTAGATACTAAATAAAATGTATTTAGTATCACTTCGCATGATGCTATTGCACTATCAAGTAATTTTCTAAGGTACATATTCCTTTCGAGGACCGTAAAACGCTTATTTCTGAAGTATCAGTATGTACTACTAAGTATTGGTGCTGTCTTAATAATCACAAAATATATCAATATGATGTTTTATGCCTTTATTAGTATATTTGGAACATATTACTTAACCCTTCAACATTTAACTTTTGTGAACAATACATTTATCACTGACAGCCAAGAAAAGCCGAAATTTAAAAAAAAAAAAATAGAATTCTTATTAGAACTTGATAAGATTTTTGGAGCTAGGGCATTTCTCTATCTGACCTTCAATTTACAGGGTAAATCATTGTCGTAATCATTTACTGGCTCGCTAATTCTATAATTTATTCAATCAATAATTTGTTGATTTACTGTTTCTCCCCTTCACTGATTCGCTTTTCTCCCAACCCAGACAGATATGATTCTCGATGACTTCATTTTAATAAATGTGTACTACAAAAAAGGAGGAAGCCTAAAGTAGTTTCTTTAAAATAAAAGTAATTTATGATACTCCTGTACCACAAATTATTAGTTTACAAATTTTTTAAATGATTTATCACTTGATTCGTGAAGCAGGGTAAATCAGTAACATGGTCATTTACTAACTCACCTGTTCCGTGATTTTCTCAGTCTCTAATTAGATAATTTGCTTATTTCCTCCCTCGCTGATTCACTGATTTGCTTTTTTTCGTTCCTCATATCGACGTTGAATACTTTTCTTTTTTTAGCTACAAAATCTTATGATGATTCAAATGTTCTTTAGTTCTGTTTACAAATTAAGTTTAGTTACTCTTGCTCAATTTGTTCACCACTGAATTATTTCACACTGTTATTCAGTAGTTGACCACCAAAGAAACAAAATAATCCATAAATGTAACACTGGGAAAAATTTTCCCTGTATAAAAGACCAAAATTCATAAATGTGTTTAATTTTCTGTTAAATTGGAATCGGAATATCGATCCTCAGATTTTGCGCATTTGAAATTATTAGTTTAAAGCAGCTTCTTATTTAGTTAATAGTGTAGTTATATCAAAATTTCGGGCATGAAAGGGAGAATTTTTGTTTAGGTGATTTCAGGGAATATATGTTTGTTTATAGAATGCAATTTATTTCGTTTTCAAGCTCTTTTTCATGTTAAAATATATTTCAATTAAATTTTATTTTCAAAAATTAAAACCTTAAAATTCTTTCGTTATTTTGCAACTTTTATAACTATGACATGGTTAAAAACTTTGTCTGAAAATAATAATATATCTACATTTAAAGTTGTACATTTAAAAGATTTTTTTCTTATTATTATTTTTTGTCTTGGCCTCAGAAATTTAAGATTCAAAATGCAAACTTCAAACACTCTAAATTAAAATGCAAGTCTTATTTACATTTTAATATTTGTTGAGACTTGTTCATTTCTCAACAACGTCTAGGTTTATCGAGGTTATTTATTTACGAGCTCCTTGCAAGCACACACACACACACACACACACACACACATATATATATA
>NC_092207.1:21852904-21959998 GCF_043381705.1 Parasteatoda tepidariorum
TTCGTGTTTGAGGTGTCTCACTTCACCGGATTATCCCTGTCTTACGTTCCAAATTTAAAAATCTATTGAATTCAAGTCTGGTGGATTTGGTTACCATTCTTGTAACTGCAAGATTGTTGGTTAAATCCGCTTTGCACCATGTTTGATTGCCTTCAGCTCTTAGTGCTGGTGCAATGTCCGGTTGGAAGACAGAGCTGTCGCAAAATATTCTGCTACGAACAGCAAGCAAGGTCGTTGCACAAAGAACTTTTCAATCGATGTCAATTTTTTATAAAATTTACCACAAACTTTCGTGTTTGAGGTGTCTCACTTCACCGGATTATCCCTGTCTTACGTTCCAAATTTAAAAATCTATTGAATTCAAGTCTGGTGGATTTGGTTACCATTCTTGTAACTGCAAGATTGTTGGTTAAATCCGCTTTGCACCATGTTTGAGTGCCTTCAGCTCTTAGTGCTGGTGCAATGTCCGGTTGGAAGACAGAGCTGTCGCAAAATATTCTGCTACGAACAGCAAGCAAGGTCGTTGCACAAAGAACTTTTCAATCGATGTCAATTTTTTATAAAATTTACCTCAAACCTTCGTGTTTGAGGTGTCTCACTTCACCGGATTATCCCTGTCTTACGTTCCAAATTTAAAAATCTATTGAATTCAAGTCTGCTGAATGGGGTTACTATTCTTGTAACTGTGAGATTGTTGGCTAAATCCGCTTTGCACCATTTTTGGGTGCCTTCAGCTCTTAGTGCTGGTGCAGTGTACGGTTGAAAGACCTATTTTTTATTTGGCAAACAACTTTGACCAAGGGGATAAAAAAGAATTCAAAATGAGTTTGCGATATTTGCAATAAAAAATATTTGAATTTTAACTTCATTTATATTATTCTTATCCTCCGAAAAATTTAATACGGGAGAAAATAGAAATATTTAATAAATTCAAATTAATGCTGTCTTAACCAAAGCTGTTAAAAATATTTTGCACAAAGGTATCAATTAAGGATCAAAAGGTAGTATTCAAAGTTGAACTCACTCCAACGCTTGCTTATTTTTCTTTTGAATAAGTAGCTCTGCACTTTGCAAAATTCTGAAAACGATTTGATTTTTTAAAGTAAATCAGAAGAAGATAAAATAAAAAATATAAGTGCGGTTTGTTGCGTTCTTCTCAGAAAAGCAGAAAATTTATTCTTGCATAGTTTCAAAGTTACTTACAAAGTTTTTAAGCAGATGGCGCTGTTTACTGAAAAAAAAATGTTTAACAATATTCTCGAAAATTACTATTCGCAGCAATAACATGGTTCGGTTTTGAGATAAGTTAAATACAGATATTTTAATTTGAATGGTTTAACATGCAGGAGAAAAGAAAGTTGACAGCGCCATCTGCTTATGAACTTTGTAACTTATTCTGATGTTTGGGGGAAAATAAATGATCTAGATTCTTAAGCAGAACGCAAAAAACTTAACATTCTTTCAGTTTTCTATGATTGGATTTTTCGTATCGTCGGCTATTTCGGGTACACTCAGTACTAGCTCTTAGAAGGGAATACTCAGCGATATTTGAAGGAATTTTTGTTAAATAATCAGTTTTACAGGGGAAGTTTATCAAATTTCTCTCTGCTGTTATGTAACTAAGACGTTGATTTAGAATTTTCTTTATAACTACAAAACATCGTACATGTCAAGGATTATATATCCCTTGATAGAACATGAATTTCCAGCTTGCTCGATAGCGGGTCTACCGAGGTAAGTAAACAAATTTTCTAAAAGAAATAAAAATAGAAGCATTTTTGAAAAAAGAAAAAAATGTCCTCCTGTTCAAACTGGAAGTAAAACTTTTGTTACAGTAGAGCGTCGATTGTCCAAAGTCATTTGAACAGGAGCTCTTTCGGAGAATCAAAATGCGTATTTGGATTATAGAAATGTCATTGTTTGTTAATCTATTTTCCCCATTAAACTCTAAAAATAAAGTTCTTTTTTTAAAAAAAAAAAATAAGATGGTGCTAAATATTATGTAAATCTAATTTAACAAGACTATTTAATAATGTATTCTAGACAATTAAGTATAAAAACATATTTTCAAACTTTCTTGCTCTTCGTGTACTTCTTTCACTACTTTTTAAAATAAACCAGTGGTCGGTAAACTGTGGCTATTGCGAACAGCAGTTGAACTTTCTGAGATTCGATTTGGATTAAGTACAGGCGAGGGAAGTTTTGAAGCTAAGTTTGCCGATCACTAGCATCAACCATTTATATAAAACGGTAACCAATTTTTATCGTTAGTTGCTTTCATTGATTTTACGAAGTGGATTAAATAGATGTATATTCTTTGCTAGTCTTTTAAATGTCTCTCTCCAATTTCATTCTTACTACGATATTATGATTATTTTTCTTCTTTTTTTTGTTGATATTATGACAATATTATGTTTTTATGATAACACAACATGCTTCCTTATACACTGTTAGAAATTTCTTGGAAAAAATGGTTAAATTACAATTTATCGAATAGTTATTTTACCATATTTAACCAAAACAGTCAAATAACTATAAATAAAATGGTAATCAAACTGTTAAGTTTGAGAAAAACTGTTTATTAACTGCTTTTACCTAATACGGTTAAACTACCAGAATTTTATCGCACCAACTGGAACCACCTAATGAAGCTACTTAGTTCTTTGCAACTGCGTGCATATCATAGCCGAGCGGGATTGTATATCAATCTCATGATCAGCAGAACTGGAGTTCGAGTCCTAGTGTTGACATCACAATATTTCCTCCATTCCCTTCAACACATGGACATTTTCCAGTGTCCGGGCTCTCCAGTGCCCCTTCCCTTCCGAAAAGCCGAATAAATTTCCTCATTAAATATCGAAATCGTTTTCCTTTTTAATTCTTCAATCATGGGATATTAAACAATTAAGCAAATACCGAAAGATGAAGCGTAAATAATTATACGTTTTATTCGAATTTCAAGGGTTTCTTACACCCTTTTAAATAAAATTTCACACGTGGTAACAGAATTCTTATAGAATTAAAAAGAATGAATCCTCCGCCTTTTAGAATGCAAATCCTTGAATTACTTCACAACTTCGGAACGAATCCTTAGGTGACAAATGAGTGATTCCCGAATACGTCAACCGGAATAAATACTTGCGACGTATCAGACACAAGGTAACCAAACAAAGAAGAAAGAAAAAAACACTATTATGTTATTAATAAGACAAATTGTGAGCAAACGAAGAAGAAAAAAAAGCTCGAGTCTTTTCGTAAGGGTTTCGGTTCTTTAGATATCAAGAGAATCAATCTCGGTTTCGACACAGACTCGCCAATACGTTGTGACGGACAAACAGTCTACAGACTCTTTCTCGGTCAAGGTTGAAGAACTGCCCGTTGGTGTTTTGATAGGTATCACGGACAGAATGCTTTCTTCTTAGGAGAAAGCTGTTGAAATCGAGGAAATGAGTCTTTGATATCGTTTATTGAACAATCATCGTTCATTGAATGAGTCGAAAGCGAAAATATTTCCGTGCCTGGATCTTTTTTTACCCTAATTAAGAAATGACTCGTTTAAGATTCTGAAGTACGACTATTTTTGTCTCCTAAAAAAAGGGTGACGAGATTTCGTTGATATAGCATTGGGTGAAAGAACTTTTCTGGTAGAGTTGAAAGGACAATGACGTCAAATGACGTCAAAAAAATCTCATCAGTATCATCGGATTGTCATTTTTATTAAACTTTAATAATTGAAGACGCCTGATAACGCTATTGAGTCATGTAGAATGTGTCCAAACCAGAATTGTTCTTTTTTCTTCTCTTAAAGAAAATTAATTGAATTTTAACAAGTTGAATGCCATGGGGGTCACCGCTGACCGGCACTGTGTATGCTCGTAGCACCACGGGGGTCACCTGTGACCGGCGAATACATACTGAGAAAATCATTTTGGCCAGACAGGCAAGCCATGTAAAATTAGCGTGGCATTCAACGTGTTTAGAATGTTAAAAATTCTTAAGGGCTTCTACAATTCTTTTTAAAATTATTTTATTGAAAAGAGCTATAAATGAAGGTTAGTTATTTGTACATACGTGAACTGGACATGTTTTAAGTATCTACAAAAATAAATATTTGTGTCTTTGTAACATAAAGATAAACTTTATATTACCAGGTTGAACTTTGAATAAGTTGAACTTAAAAACTAAAACTTTATGTAATAAAGTTTCATTTTTCAGCGAAATTAAAACATGATTTAACCTCATAAATTTGCAAAAAAAAAAACATAATAATAATTTATCATTTCATCTCTACATTTAAATAAAATGTATGCATCGATTTTTGATGAGTTTTAAAAATGATTAAATATAACAACTATAAAATTATAATTTATAGTTGTTTTAAGAATAATTAAAATTTTACAGACAAACTACAAAATTTTACAATATTTTATATTTCTCTCTTTATTTCGTTTTGACAGTAACTTCCGTGTCTTCTTTTAAATATTAATCAAAATTTCAGTTTGTCATACATAAATTAACAATTTTTTGTTTTACTTATTAATAAAAAAAGAGATTATTTGCAAAGAAACTAATGATTTATTTACAATTTCATAATTATAATTTTTAAAAAACAATATTTATTTCTAGTCAGTTTTACAAATGATTGGACTAACTCTAAAATTATAAATATCTCTATCAATTTGAATCTCCGTTTTTTTTTCTCCATTTTGACAGAAACTTACTTTGAATCAAAACTTTAGTTAGGGCTTTGCATTCATGTTTTACTTACCGATTTATTAGTTTATGCGGGAAAAAAAATTCTAAAAAGAAATGGAAATACAGAACATTTAAGGTCGCTAATTTTAGCCGCCTAAGGCGGCCAGCTGTCCGCCACGCTAAAGGTTTTCACAAATAAAGTTTTTTAAAACATAGCAGGAAAGCGATTATCATATCAAAGCGAAGCGTTCTATTTACGTATCGAATATGTTGCCACATTTTTAATACAAAAGTTAAACTTTTCTCCACTTTGATAAATGTAAACTAATGCGAACCTTACAATTAAATTATTAATTCCTTCGTATATTATTGGTTTAAGTTGTCGAAAATTAATATTTCAATTGTAAGGTTCGCATTAGCATACATTTATAAGAGTGGTGAAAAGTATATGCATTTTTTAATAGTTTTTTGAATATGGCTCTTTGAGGACGAAAAAGCATAGATTTTCTTACAAAATGACTGATAACTAAAAAAGTAATCCAAATTTTTGAAAAGGAAAAAAAATACTTCTTCATTATGTCAAAAAACAATTATGTGCCGAGTGTCGTGCCTGGGCGAGGCTTCTGGGGCGATATATTGTGATTACAGACAGACACGCAGCCGCGTTTATTATTATGTATAGATTTCCTTTTAGATTTTAATTTAAAATTTAGTTACATTTATTTTAGTTATAACATTCGTAAGTACTTATTATTAAATTTTTCTATTGATCGGTTTCAAATACCAATATGTTCGTACCCCTTAAAAAAAGCTGTAAAAATGCTATCTAAATAATCAGTTTTATACCAAAAGTAAAACCTTTAAGTTTTTGTGTTATTTCATGTATTAAGTGTTATGTAAAAAATATAAGAAAAAACTCATAAGCATTTTAAAAATAATATTTATTTCATTATTTTTTATTTTTTATCGAAGGACTTAAAATTGTCGTGCATATGGGAAGTGAACCACGTACCGGATGAAGGACATCCTTCTTCCTTAGTTGCGTTGAAACACTTTTCAATTCTCATACCCTCTATATATGTTATCATTTGGTTATCAATTATGCATTTTATTCTAGAAAAAAGGAGGAACCAATAATATTTATGAGATATGACATCAAATGTCTTACTTACCTCTCGATTCACAATGAGCTCATTGCTAGACGATTGTATCACATCGCAAATTAAAATTACATTAAATTTTCTAGTAGCTCTAATCTTAAATGTCAAAGTGCGGATGACCATAAATTTTCCTTGTACCATTAAAAAAACTATTGTACTTTTAATGACATTAAGTAACAGGGTGTGTAGCCAAATTATTCAACAAAAAATAAGCACCTTTTAAGCACTTTTCAAGCACTCAAAAAATATTTTCAAGCACTTTAAAAAATATTATAATTAGGCAGGGTTGGAAAGGTTTTAGACAATTGACGGTTTTTTCTTGTTTTAATCGTCGTGTCAAAAAAAAAAAAAAAAAAAAAAAAAAAAAAAAAAAAANAAAAAAAAAAAAAGCATTTTTGGCATTGCTTTCGAATCATTGTTTTGAATCATGTAATACGAATGGCGTTTTCATACGCTACAGACTGACAATAAGCCGAAATAGATTTGGGGTGAATTAATTGTGAAAACGTTGAATAGAATAATGTGAACTGTGTCTTTTGCATAATTCGAAGCGAAAATCAACATGGTCAACGGAAAATCTCATATTGAAAAAGGGAAAATTATGCAGATTTTAAAAACACCCAATGAAAAAAGCACCCTTAAGGGCTTTTAAAAAACGAAAATCGAAAATAAGCACTTTTTAGGAACGCTACGCACCCTGAGTAATGGCACAGAGAGCCTATTAAGTTTTAAAACCCTCTAACTAGTCGGACAGTGATTTAAATTATTATTGACAATAAATTTCTATTGACCAACCTACTACGATAAATTCTTGAAACGATTCGCATTATCATCAGAAACGGTGCTTCATTGGAGATTTGAGTGCTCTGTCTAATTAGAAAATTAGTCAAAATTTGGATTGCAATTTTCCACTCTCCCAGATATGAAAGCTATTTAATATAAACGCAGTAAAATAAAACGCCTGCTTATGCTGATTAAATATAGAGTTGTTTTTCCTTTCATTGATTTCAAGGTTTCAGCAAACACCGTAAAGTCAAAACGTAACTTCCATAGAAATTTGCCAGAATGATAAATAATTAGGAAACCTAATTAAGGGAAAAATTGTAAATATGTATTTTTTTCATTTTCCGCATCGATGGTCACAGGTAGAAACATTCTTTAGTTTTCTCATTTTTTTTGTGTTTGTTCTACTTCAATAATTTTCACTAATTACACTTTCCGTTTTCTATAATATTCTTCATTATGACAGGTTTACGTAACAAACTGAGAAGCTGAGTAGGCTCTGTAAACAAAGATAATTTATGCGCATGAAATTAAAAGAACGTAACGTAAATAGAATAATATACAATGTTTTTCCCACAAGGAACCGAAGTATCACTTGCAAAGCTAGCTGAAGTTTTGTATGCAGTTAGTGTGCAGTTCCTTAGAGTGGAGTTTTTGAATAAAAGCTCTTATATTAAACAAACACAATTTATTAATAATTTACAACATATAAAATACAGAAGATGCTTCTTAGTGCAACACTAAAAAGTGAAAAATCTAAACTGAAACTGTAACTTCCCGAGTGGAAATGGTAAGCCCAGGTTTGATTGCGCATGCGTGATACTATAGTTAGTTCTCACACATAGCCTCGAACGGCTAAATACACCACAGTGAGATTTGAAATCTTGGAAATACGTACGACGTGAAATGTTTTTTTTCACTCCGCCTTTAAGAAGTTATAAAGTTAAATAGAAATTATTTTAATCTGCATTTCTTACCCAAATATCATTCCAATTTATTCTTGCCGTTGAAGAGAAGAGCTGTAAGAGATCGCTTGAATCGAATTATATGAACGGTAAACGCATATTTTAAACCCCAAAGAAAATAAAAATAGGCACAGTTTAAATGCCTAGAACAAGAAGCAAAATTTTAATTTGAAGCTATGAATGGTATTTAAAACTATGCAAAACTATATGTGCTGGAAAAAATTATTTTAACATTAAAATGGAAAGAAATCTTAAATATTGTTAAAATAATAAAGTGTTTTAAAAATTTCGCCAATTTGGTGATTTTTTTTTATTAATATGAAAATCTTTAACATAGTTTTTGGAAACTTTTTCACCAAGGAAAATAAAAAAAACTTAGTTATAGTACCTTACATTTAAAGCAAAGTTATAATTTTAAATTATATTTGCCATCTTGCCGTGTCGAATTATCTAGGCTTTGGAATAGGCAAATAACTTAAATATTTTAATAATTATTAAACTTTTTTAAAAACTGCTAATTTGGCGGCATTTTTCCACCGAGGAGAAAATTATCAAAATCGATGCCTTATTCTCATTGTTTGGAAATTTTTATGAGTCCAGATAGTACAGCAGGTTTTTAAATATTAAAAAATTAGAACACAAACGCTTTTCATGTTCTCAAAACTTTGATTTTTCACCACATTAGATTTTTGCGCCATTTTCAAATTAAATACAGAGGGCTCTGGCTAAAGATAGGCTAATCGCTAATCTTGACCTGAAAGACTTGTCATGAGCAACTGCTGCTAATTCACAGCAGTTATGGAATTAGCAAACTACTCGCAAAAAAAAAAAAAAAACATCGCATTTCATGCCATGATAGATAGAGTCTTCGAAAAACAGCCTTTTTTGCAATTTTTTTAGTATAAACAATGCAGTGTTGGAAAAAATTTCAAATATAAGGAAAAATTATGTCACAAAAATTCTTTATTTGAACATTTTGCATCGTCTTAATAGTTAACAAAGAAGGTCCTAGCTTAAAATGGACAAAAATAGCTTATTATTCGCTAAACCTACCATATAGAACAGAATAGAAACTATGTACTATTATTATTATGACTACCAAATTCGAAAAGAAATAGTTTGAGAATAACACTCATTCCAGAGGTTAAAAAACAGCGAATTTCTATATTAAATTTGGTATTTGCCTACTTCAAGAGCAACGTAGATGTTAAGAGTTTGATTAATTAATCATAAAAAAAATTATTAGATACCTCGATTTGAGAAGTAATCAATTATACTTGAAAAATAAATATTTAAACTTAGGAACCACATCACATTAATTTGTAATTAATTGGTTAATTAATTAATTTTCTAATTAATAAATCAATTAGCAGATTAAATATTAAATGTTCATTAATTAAATATTAATTAAATATTAATTAATTAATTATTAATTAATTGATTGATTTGCAATTACATACTCAAATTAATTTGGAAAATTTTTGAGAAAAAAAAGTAAAAAAATTTGATTTCAATTTTTTTTTTAAATTAACCTAACAGGTTTTTCTGAAAAACTACAGATATATAAAATTTTCAAAATCAATAATGAGAATAAATATGCATTATATAGTACGTGAAAGTAAGTACTACAAAATTAATTGGAGTATAAGATAATTACAATAACTAATAGTCTGCATTGAAGTAATAAAATACCGATTTTTCTATATATTGAATTATTTTTTATCTCTCACAGGACCTTCTATGGGCCGAAACGAATGTTGCCCCTTAAAATTATTCCTCATAAGGCATACATCCCACTAGTTTATTTTAAAATTGGCGAGTCACACTTCCCTAGTTTCCCTTGTTAGTATTCTCTATATCTCTCCTCTCCCACTTATACTCTCTCTTTTTTCGTGTATTTATTCTTTTTTTTTTCTTTCTTTTCGTTACTTCTGACACCAAGGGGGAGCATATAAAACAAAAATTGCAAACTTTTTCTACAACAATGGATATTGTTATTGCAGTTGTAGTTCATTTACGTCGCACTGGAGCTTCACAATGTGCTATTGGTGACGGTTTGGGAAACATCCATCACGATGGTTCGAAGACATGCCATCACAGTTTTGATCCTCTGCAGAGGGAATGGCACCTCCGCTTCGGTAGCCCAACGACCTGCACGCGAAGTCGAGCACTTTACGGTAGAACAGTTTAACGAGGACCATCCTCGGTCCCTACGCACACTGATCCAAGTGGTCACCCACCCGCACACTGCCCGAAGCCAGTGATGCTTGACTTCGGTGATCTGCTTGGAACCGTGTCTTAACGATCAGTCCACTGCGGGACACACCGATGGATAAATAATCATTTTTCAAAATAAAAAAAGTGAAAAAAAGTCACAAGAAAAAGCAGTTAGAACTGCAATAACTATCGAATTAATTAAAATTTCGAAAAGAAAAAAACTCACGTTAAGTCCATCAATGAAAGTGGGCACACCTTACAGAACGCCAAATTTCAACTATGTAATTGCATTTCTGCGGAATGTAGAGAGATCCGCATGATATTTTTTGCTTCAAGTTTAGCAGTTAAGTAATTCTGGAACTAATTGATCTAAATTTTTTTCAATTCCATTCCACTCATTGCACATTTTTCTACATATCATCATAATCATATGTTTCTAAATTTTATAGTTTTCGCACAATGAAGGAAAATGTAAAGTAAAGCAAAAAATAATGAAAAAATTCTCGAAAAAAAGCAATTATAATAACTTTAGAACAAATTAGAATTTCCCCTCCCCCCCCCAAAAAAAAACGTATTAGTTAAGTTAGTAAATAAAAATAGTCTTTTCAGCACATAAAGTTTCAAATCTGAAGTTCCATTTCCGTAGGCTGTAGAGCGACCCTCGGGATATTTTTTGCTATAAGTTTAATAGACAATAATTCGTGAACTAAATATCGAATGTTAATTTTTTTTTTTTTTATTCATCGTACTTCCAGTACTTTTCTCTAAGCATTTTCATAATTTCAAGTTTCTAAGTCGTAAAGACTTTGCGCGGAAATACAAAATGTAACGTAAAGTTAAACACCCAAAACAGCGGCGCTTACAATTTTTTATTATCGGGAGATTTTTTACAAAAAATCTATTTATTTTAATGATGAGGTATAATAAATCATCATGCATACCTTAGTATCCCAGATGCAAAACCTTCTTACAATTTCTTAGGCAAAATTTAAGAAATATATGTAACGTGATGTATTACAAAAGATGTCATGTGCGAATTTTTTTCAACTAATAAACGTGTTAATTAAAATTGAATTATGAATTGAACAATGCTAAAAACAACCCCATATTATCTTGAAATTTTTCGAAACGGAAACAAGCTTTTTGTTACGTTTCGACGAAACATTAGACCTTGTAGTAATTTTTAGTTTAATTATTTGCAAGAGTTTTAAATAATAAAAGGTATAAACCTCATAAATTTAATAATAACACAATGATAATTTCAACATAATTATACCTGGAAATATATCTTTTTTTTTATACATGACTGTTTACCATTTAAAAAATAGTCATTAAAATTTAATTCAATCACCTTTAATTGCAATATATGATCTATTAATATTCTTCCCGCATCATAGTTGATTTTTATTAATCTATAATTTTCACTTATCAATGAAATAGGAAAAGGAAATGATGAAGGACAGCTCCGTATCTTACGTTATATCCTAAGTTTTGATAATAAACATAAGTTAGTGTTAAATTAGAAAAAAATGATGACTGTTTCAGTTTTTTTCAGTTATTCGCGGAAGGCAATATATGTATATTAATGAATGTAGCAATGAAAAAGTCATGTTGATTATAAGATCTTTTGATGAAAATGATTAGATATAAGAAAAACGCCCTTAAAAAAACCTTTGAAGAAGTCTAGAATGTTTAACTTACCTTGGTCAAAAAATTACCAAAAAAAAAAGAACTTGCGAAATTTTAATAACCGGTGGAGAATTAAAGGGCTCCACCCCCGTTTTTGCTTCATTCAACAACCTCTAAGATTACTACGTAATCATTTTTTGTTTATTCTCGATAAACAGAATGTTACATCAAAATCACACGGAGAAAAATGCTAATAAAATTACCGTACTGTATAGTAATAGCATTTCTAATTGGAAAAAAAAAAAAAAGAAAAGGCGAGTCAGGTAATAAACTTAATAACCGTGGGTAATTTTTCGATTCATATATTGAAACAGTTTTCCAGAAAATCAAAATTATAGTTCTTATTACCACACATTTCGTAAAAAATACAAAACTGATAAGCAAATTATACCGAATACATGGTTTACTTTACAATGCTCTAAGGCAGTGCTCCCTAACCTTTTTATCACCGCGGACTTGTCAACGTTTGATAATTTTACCGCGGCGACGTTGATTGTTTATGTTTCGGATAATTTTGATTTATTAATTTTGATTTAATTGTATTTAAACTAGCCTTCAAAATAAAATACAATATAAAGTGATTTAGCATTTTAACTTACTAGAACGTTAAATCAATGAGAACCCTGAGCTTGTTTCTTTGCAATGAGACGGTTCAATCTGGGGGTAATCGTAGGCAATGATACGCTACAAAAATTAAAAAAATTTATGTCACTACCTTCGGGGACCCCCTTTTTTTAAATAAATAAAATTTTATTGGAATACAGATATTTTTAATTTGTGGTATAAACCTAGGAATTTAAATTCAGTTTCATTGAAATTGGCGGCACGGTACCATTTTATCCACAGACCGGTACCGGTCCGCGTACCGGGGGATTGGGGAACACTGCTCTAAGGCAGCCTTTCCCAAATGGTGTTCCGCGGAACCATAGGGTTCCGTGAGTTACTTTTTATAACCAGTGATGAGTTTTTAAACCTCTGATTATATTTAAATCAAACCTATAATTACTAATTTATTTAATCTTTCCATTGTCCTTATGGAACTATTTCAAATAAAATAGAAATGGCATTTTTTAAAAGAAAATATATTATTTATAACAATAATATATTGAGCAAATCATAAAAGGAACAAGAACTTTATAAAATACTGCATTAGTATTTTTTCTATCACGCTTTTCAAAATAAAAATAAAATATCCAAATTCTTTTATAAAGAAATATGTTTCCCTATTAACCTATTAAAACGTTTATAGAAGTTCTTTTAAGTTTCCATTTCGAGGTAAACATAATTCGGCTTATTTTTATTCTTTTTCAGCTTATGTATACACACCAAAATCAAATTTATAACTAGACTCGATATGGACTAACACTAGGACTAACTGCAAAATTTAACTGTTAGGCATTAAAGAGATTTAAGATTATTAATGATAAAACAATGAAAAATCTTCATTCCTCTAATTAAATATTTAAAATTCGTCTTTTATAGGTTATAACGTTCACAATAACCTTAACTTTTTTTAAAGTTTTGGTTCCGTCGAAAGAAGGTTGAATATTTAGGGTTCCGTATCCGGCAAATTTTGGGAACCCCTGTCATGATAAAATTACCAAATGTTACCAAAATTACAAATTTTTAGCACAGATTATAAAACACTATTTTGCTGTTAATTTTACCAAAATCACTAACAAAATTGCTTCCGTAAAAATTACCGAATTTTTCAGTATTCCCATAAAGCCACAAACATAGTATATTTAATCATATTCAGGTAGTTTTGACCATACTTTTTTTCCTGGCAAAATTCATTCAAATAAAAGATTCTAAAAAGTTTTATTCCATAAACACTGATTTGGTTCCACATATTTAGCTCCTGGTTCTATGGGGATAAAATTTAAACGCAATCATTTTGCTCGGTTACTATTGCAACTTGGTTACTATAGTATTTACTATTCCACCAACATGGTTTTTAAATTTTTATTTTATTTTTTGTTCCCATAAAAACTCTTAAAATATTTTTCCATAATGGGATTAGTTCTCCAAAATGCTAATATAGTTTCCTTGATACAATAATTATCACTAAAAAATCCAGTTATCACTAAAAAGAAACTGGAGGAAGTTGAAAATCGAATTTGTTTATTGCGTTTTTCGTAAATTAAAATTTTATAAAAGTCAGAAATCACAAAAAACTGAAAAATCCCGTTAAATTTCATAGAAAGAGTTACGTAAATAAACGGACTGTATTTTGCAGTATAATTACCTTTAACTAGTAATCAGAAATATTTTAAAAGCACTTTGAAACAAGCAGATTTGAACAATAAATGTTTCAATACAACAGCATTAGTACAGAGTCCCAGTACCCCAATTCCTTCCAGTGCATTACTTGTGAGCAATACATTCAGCACAGAGTTGAAATTATGTACAATCAATTTATTTATTATGATTGAAATTATACTTTATAAAATATGCGAGAAGTATTAAAAGAAACAGTAATAAGAGAAGCCAGTTTTTTATTAACACTTAATTACACTTTGAAAAAAGTAAAGGACTTATTTAAAAGAGTAATTTTTGCACTTCTCAAAATAATTGCACTTTAAAAAAGTAAAAGTTGATTCTAATGTAGAAATTAATCAAAAACAATCGCAATAAATCTCATATACGAACTTGATCACTTTTACCACATTATCGAAGAATCAGTCCCTGAATTACCAAAATTAAATTTTATTTTAGTGTCATTTTCTAGCCTGTAAGTAAATAAAAATTTGTAAATCTTAGTCACCATAGCGCTGATAATAATAGCTGGTATATTTATATACTAAATGTCTTGTCATTTTGATGTCTTAGTAGTTTAACACTAGATTGCCCAAGGAAGTCATTTTGACTGCTTTTTAATTTCAATTAGAAAAACGATGATGTATATATTACCGGCAAAGTATGAAACGCCGGCATTGTATAGAATGCCGGATGTTTTTAGGCAAAGTATGAAATGTGAGATGTATTACATACTTTCCCTAGGCATTCTATAGAATGCCAAATGCTATTTAGGCAAAGTATGAAATAAACGTCCTGATGAAGTTATTATTATGTAAATGATGTGCATGTTACTGTGAATGACCGAAATCGGTGGTTGTTGACTTTCATCGGTGAATGTTGACAATCACACAGTCGCTTTGGTGAATGTCCGAAATATTTATTATATCCGATTTTATATTAATTTATTCGTGGATATAATTACATTTATTCGATATTTTAATACTTACTGACGATAGATTAGAAGAAACATCAGTGTTTGGAGTATCGGGTAAATGTATATCGGTGAATGGCACTTGACCTTAAAAAAATATCAGTGTAGGGTATACCGGGCAAATGTATACCAGGCAGTGGCACTTAACCTTATAAAAAGCATCGGTGTAGTATCCCGGTATACATTTGCCCGGTATACCCTACACTGATGTTTTTTTAAGGTCAAGTGCCATTGCCCGGTATACATTTGCCCGATACTCCAAACACTGATGTTTCTTCTAATCTATCGTCAGTAAGTATTAAAATATCGAATAAATGTAATCTATCCTCAGTAAGTATTAAAATATCGAATAAATGTAATTATGTCCAAGAATAAATTAATATCAAATCGAATGACGTTTTAAATTTGTCATTTTTGAGTGACATTTTGACGAATCGGAGATATGTTTTTTACTTTGCCGGTTTCTCATTTGGCATTCTACAGAATGCCTAGACAATGTGTGAAATATAAATCATTTCATACTTTGCCGGCTAATTTTAGGCATTCTATGCAATGCCGGATTTCATACTTTGCTGGTAACATATATAATGACACAATTTCATAGAATTTTGTGACTTTTGTACAACGTATAATTTTTTTTATTGTTAATATTTACTAATGACTTGTTATATAACTGTAAATAATGTAAAATATATTAAAAATTAATTTTAAACAAATTTTTTTACACATTTGTTATTCTTTCACAATCCAGTTATTTTGACTGCTTTTGGGCAATATAGATATATACTAAGTTTCAGTCTTTCTAGTGTTAAACAAATAAGAATAAACTTCGACCTTAATGAAAGAAATGCTCTATGTGATGACTCGTATTTTTTTCCTCAAAAGCTTTCCTGTTTCTTCTCCTTAAACTACTTTAACTATTTTATAAGATTATAGATTAGACAAATTATTTTTGAACTTATTGTTCTGCGTTCTATTTTTCAATACGACTTTGGAAAGAATGCTTTTTTTTAACTACTTTTTTTAACTAATTCAAACTACTTAAATTCTTCTCAAATGAATACGCAGCATTGAAAAAAATTGCGTGCCATATTCGATTAAGAATGTGTCCAGTATCTAACAATGGAATCACTCAACCGAAATAAATCCTTGTCCCAAGAAAGTATTTTAGATTTATGACGGTGAAAAAATCTCAAAGTTAAAACTATCAATAAAATCACTAATTCTCAAAATGTGAGATATTTTAAATTCTAAAACCAAAATGGGACTAGTTCACAAAATAAAATATACAACATCAAGGTACCCGACTACCTTCAGAGGCGAAATTTAGTATTTTTTATTCAGATTTATGTGTGTATTTTACTCTAAAATATTAAATGAAAAGAAAAAAAAAACATGAAAAAAATTTATTTTAGAAAATATGAGTGGAAAACTGATTTTAAAAAAAAAGACCGCAAATTGACCTCTTTTCAAAATCACACAGCTTTGTTGAAATTTATTATTTTTTTCATTAAGTATGTTTTATAATATTCATAATAACTCAACTTAGGGAATAGACTACGCCAGTGATTCCCAAAGTATGGTACGCGTACCTCCAGGGGTACGGGAACAGTTTAGCGGGGTGTCTTGGGATATTCATCCACTTTTAGATGCACCTGGATAATTTTTTTTTAAATTTTTTTCCTCACATGCGCTGTATAAAGCAACTACTTCAATTACTCTTATCTGGTGCAGTTTTTATTATTATTTTTTTAATTTTAAAGCAATAATTTCGTTATCAGTTTTTTTTTAAATATTTAAGGTATAGCAAAAGTGGTACTAGACCTAGTATATATTTTCTAGTCATACTAGGTCTGGTTAAGTGCCATTGCCCGGTATACATTTGCCCAGTATATCCTACACTGATGTTTTTTTAAGGTCAAGTGCGATTGCCCGGTATATCCTACACTGATGTTTTTTTAAGGTTCAGTGCCACTGCCCGGAATACCCTACACTGATGTTTCCTTAAGGTCAAGTGCCACTGCCCGGTATACCCTACACTGATGTTTTTTAAGGTCAAGTGCCACTGCTTGGTATACATTTGCCCGTATACCCTACACTGATATTTTTTTAAGGTCAAGTGCCATTGCCCGGTATACATTTGCCCAGTATACCCTACACTGATGTTTTTTTAAGGTCAAGTGCCTCTGCCCTGTATACATTTGCCCGGTATACCCTACACTGATTTTTTTTAAAGTCAAGTGCCTTTGCCCGTTATATATTTGCCCGATACTCCAAACACTGATGTTTGTTCTAATCTATCGTCAGTAAGTATTAAAATATCGAATAAATGTAATTATATCCACGAATAAATTAATATAAAATCGGATGTAATAAATATTTCGGACATTCACCAAAGCGACTAATTTGATTGTCAACATTCACCGGTGAAAGTCAACAACCACCGATTTCGGTCATTCACAGTACCATGCACATCATTTACATAATAACCTCATTAGGACGATTATTTCATACTTTGCCTAAATAGCATCCGGTATTTCAAAAAATAAAAATAAGTGCTTTTGTTGGCGATGATCTCGTAAGGCGATAAAGAATCATTAATAGTACAGGTAAGGAAGATCGAAGAAAAAGTGGATGAATGCCCCAAGGAACCGTTTAGCGGGGGTACGCGTTCTTCTGCAACAAACGAAAATTTCAAAAAATTTTATTTAAAAACAAAGCTAGCCATGAAAATTTATGATTACTTTTTTTCTATTGGCCATTTTTTGCAGAGTTAACACTTAATAATGAGTGGTGCCAACAGCCAGTTGTGATTTTTAACTTTTGCCCAATTTTTTTATAGTAAAAAATTCATTCATTTTTTTATTAGTGGTACTCAGCGTTACGAAAAATTTAGAAAGGGTACACAAAAGACATAAGTTTGGGAAACACTGGACTAGGCATTATAAATAATCTTAATATTTGGGATATTTTACAGCAAAAATCGAAATTTATTTGGCGAAAAAGGCTTTTTTATTTTAGCTGTAAAATATGAAATAATAGTTTAATAAACTAGTCCGTAGCCTATTTCCTAAACATATGCCTTAAAAACATTCATGAAAAATTTCAAGTAACTCGAAATAAAATATTTTAAGATATTGCATTTAAAATGAAATAAATTATCCAAAAAATTAGTTTCAAGGAAAAAGACAAAATAGGCACAATTATCAATGTAATAACCGAAATAATTAATTTTGGTTATTACATAGACGGTATTAGAAATCAGACAAAAAAACATTCTTTCTCTTTTTCGAAACTTTTTTCCGGTGATTTCAGATTCCGGACCGTCAAAATTTATAGTTGCTGTTTAGAAAATATGGATCCAACCGCTTAGTCAGAAGAAGGATTAAAAATTTTAACCCCTGAATGTTAATTCAACTTTTTGCGTATTTCTGTTCAAGACTCTTGTTACAAGTTAATGTTTCACGTAGCAATGGAACTATTAGAGCAAACACAATGTTAACAATGTTAAACAATGTTTGCAATCGATTGTAAAACTATATCTTAAGACTACTATATCAACCTAAACTACCTATTCTAATAGCTTTCTATCGATAACTTTCTAAAGATAATGTCATGCAAAATATAATTTTCAAAATTATTATTTTCTTTTATTGAATTCAATATCAGACAAAAAAATTGCAAGGTATGCAAATTTTTGCCTTATTTAAATCAAGATAATTTTTAGTCACAAAATTCGAAGTTTGCATGAAAAAGGCTGAATAGTTTCTGAATTATAAAATTTAAAAAAGAATTGAATTTTAAATTTCAAATTAAAAAGAATTTAATTTGAATTTTAAACTTCAAAAAGAAAATCAAAATCAAAAGAGTAAAAATTGAAGGAGTGCTGATTTATTATTAATGCATTTATTAATAATATGATTAGACAATTGATGACAACATCATGCTTAAAATCAAAAGAAGAATCAAAATTAGTTAGAAATTTTTCGACAAAAATTAAAATTTCTCTGATGAGACTCAGCCGAAAGAGTTCCCCTCAGTCTAAAGAAAAAAAATTCTTAATCTATGTGAATTATTATCAATACTCACTTCTGCTATTGAGCATTTGATAGTTTTCTAAAATTTCTATTACTTTTTTTATCCAAAATTTAAAGCAATAATATAACGCTGTTAGATATTTCTGATAGGTATTTCAATTCTGTGCGTATTTCAATATCTGTAATGTATTTTAACATTCATTATTCTGTTGGAATTTTCATTCTAAAATTATTCTAAAGTAACCGCAAAATTATTCTAAAGTAAATCACCTTTGAGATGATTATTTGACTATTTGTTTGATATGGTAAAATAACAATTAAATAAACTGTTATTTACTATTTTTTTCTGGGAAATTTCTAACAGTGTATGTATTTTTAAATTTGTTTTTTAAATGGTTGATAGTTTTAATTATATTAATCCAAATTTATATCAACTAACATTAAATTTCATTAATCAACATGAATTATTTATAAAATATTTATAAATATTAAAAATAACTCTTTACAGTTTTAGTTCGCTTGCAACAAAAATAAATTTGAAAAGTAAATTTGACGTTTACAATGTTTTTAAAGAGTGCATCTAAATGCATATTAACTAATTTTGAATTTAATTAATCAACATGAATTATTTATTTTGAGTATTTTAAATTAATAAATACAGGGCTAAAATCTAATTTAACCTTCTGACGGAAGAATTTCTATTTTGATCAAAAGGTGCCGCTAACTTATATAATGGGTTGAATAAATACTTTTTGTTCCTTCTTTTTGCTTTCCTTTTCAATTAAATTGATGTATTGTAACATTTACAATGTATTTTATAGTATAATACTAAAATATTTTTTTTAATTCCTTTCAAATTAAAAATACTGTTTTTCATTTTCTTATTTTTTACAATACTATGGATTTTACCCAATTTATTTAACATGAAATAAAAGATTAATGTCTTAAGTTCTGGCATAAAATACCGGAGGAAAAAGTTTTTTCTTTTTTTTTCTTTAATTTAAATCCATCCTTCCCCCCCCCCAAAAAAAAGGAATGTGTAAAATTAAGCAATATTTATGTATTTACTAATTAATTATATCACACAAATGTTTAAAAGATTGCATAAAATCGTGTTGATCGGTTTGCTCTTATAATATAATAATGGTGCTGCCCTCTGTAAAAATATTTAATAACTATTTTGATGATTATTGCACATTCTCCATGTATTATTGATTCCTGATTTATTTAAAAACTAATATGGAGTGGGAAAAATATTTTCTCATCTACTTCACTGATACTATTAATCGAGTACTTAAGTGCTGCCGCCTATTGGGCATATAAATAATTTAATGATCATTACTAATGCTAGATTCATTTATAATTCAAGTTTATTTAGAATCGAAAATGTAATAAAAATAATATTTTCCTACTGCTGCCCAATTTTAATCATTTAGCACTTAATTCAAGGCTTACTAAGATAAAATATCTTGAGTTAATTTATTTCAGAATACGCTTATTTAAAAACATTCAGAAAAAAAGTGCTGCCCTCTGTAGGACATTCTGAAAAGTATTTTAAATTTACATTTTGTGAATTGCCATTTATAGAATTGCTCTGTAAATTGATGAAAAAAATAGAATTCGTCCAATTCACAATTTTTTCAACAATTATTAAATAAATAATATTTTTTTCAAGGAATTATCTTTAAACTAATGAATTTTATAGTTGTGTGCAAAAACTTTTCGATAAAACAATTCGCTTAAAAAGTTCGCGAGATGTTGTTAAAAATACGCAGAAAGCGAAAACGCATAAATTAAGATATTTTACAGTATGTAAAAGAAATATTAATAAAAAAAACTGCACAATTTTAGCAAAATTGGAATTGACCAAGTCTGTTTTCTTCACTTTAAGACACTCCTTTCACCATTACTCTCTTTACATATTTCTAACAAACTATTTATTTTTTTCGAAGCAGAAAGTTTTTTCTAAAGTAATAAAGTTTAAGAATGAGGAATTCATTTAATATACTCCGATGTCAGAATTGAAGAGTATTTTGAAAAGCAACTTTAAAAATTGTTTTAGAAACGTTTTGCAGCCGTGGACAGAGCTGCATTTCATCAGAGAAGCATACATATAGAAACATTAAAAAAGTAATTACAGTGTGTATTAAAAAACTCGTATTTTTAGATTTTGATTTCTCAGAAACTATTCGACCGATTTCGCTTGAATCTTGTATTGTGCCATAAAAAATTACATTCCTTAAAACGATGTAAAAAATTTTAAACCTTATAATTCAAACATTTTTCTGCAATTATTATGTATAATAAGAAAAAATAATAAATATTTATTAAAAGTAACTTTTGCATGGAATTATCTTTGAATAAATGAATTGTAGGTGCAGAAATTTTACAATTCGCTTAAAAAATATCAAGATATGGCGAAATACGTAAAAAGTGATTTATCATTAAGGGATCCAAACTTTAAATCACTCTGTTACAAAATCACGGTGTTACAAAAATAAGAGTTAAAGTTATTAAACTCTTATTTTTGTAACACCTATATTTAATTTAGATAGATTCACTATGATAGAGATATGTTAGTTGAGTGTTTATAATATTGTACGGTAAATATTTTATTTTAATAAATAAATCTTAACATTTCAAAAAAAAAAAACATTTAATTTTATCAATTGGAGAAAGTAAAACAAACTGCAAGATGTATAAAATAAAAAAAGTAAATACATACTTTTCGGAATTAGTACAATGGTATTTAAATTGCCTTCAATTTGATTCTTTACTAGTTTTATATTTAATTAATGAGTGATATGTTAATAAGATATTTTTAAAAAGTTAAATACTTGCCATAATTGTTAGTTTATTGAAATAGACACATCATTATTTTATGAAATAAAAAAGCATTTCAAATTTTCAATATAGACATTTCTAGAGATATTTCTTTAAAACTAGAAAAGCAAAATTCCATATAAGCGTACAAAATAATAAGCAATTTAAAATATTACTGAACAATGTTTTTTTTTTTTTTATGATTTTCTTATAAAAAATTTTTTATTGTGCTTAAGTATCGTTTGGAGTTCATTTATCTCTGCCAATTGTATGCAGCCATACTATCCCTCATTCTTTATTGCGATATCCGACAGGTAGGCGATAAAATTTAAACCTAATTTTGACTTATTAGAACACCCAAATGAGCAACAATCTGTATTATTAATTTAAAAGTATGAAACAAATAAAATAAAACGAAAAGCGAAAATTGAAATAACAGATGCTTCTAACTAGTCAACAAAATGGCGACTGTTTACCCATGTGATCAGTGACAGCCAATCAAAATCGAAGGAAACGGTCGCTTGTGAAAAAGCGACCTACTTAAACTATATAATCTAGGACCTTTAAGAGTATCATATAACGTCACAATATTTTTCGTAAAAAGTATGAAATGAAAGTTTAATTTTTAAAATTGGTGGATAATTGCATTTAAAAAATCTGCGAATTCTTTGTACAAACATTAAAACTAATAAAGAAAAGGTAATTTAATACTGCACATATTCTTGTTATTTTCAATTATTTTTGTTTAAATTGGTGAAAACATATTTGGAGCTCGCATGTGCTTTCTCTTAATGTAATTTACGCTAAAACGAAGATAAATTTAAGAAGTCTAAATAATACTATCAAATAAGTTCAGAAATTAGACCAGTTCTCAGATGGCACCATCAAAAACAAATTAATATTTGTATTGAGCAACAGAGACTTTCAAACGTTAACCATCTTCAAAATTCGACTATTACTTCTTTAGCTTCAGTTAATAAAGTTTCCAATCAAAATAAAGAGTTGAGACATTTTTCAGAACGTGGAATTAAACCGAATTTGAAGGGTGGAATAAACACTATTATTATTTAACGAGCAAAAAAAAAACCCATTCAAGTTCAACAATGGCTTAAATAGCGTTATAGCGAGTTCATTTCGTCGAAAAAATGTGTTTACCAGTGGTTTGATGACCTTAAACGTAACAATATGATCATTGATGGTGCTGAACGATTATGATGGCCCGTCTGAAATTTTTTTCGTAGAATACACTGGACTCCACATCAGTATGTGACACTGGGTGAGACGACAAGATTGACCACTTCACTCAAAAACGAAATCGATGCAAGTTGAAAGGCTCAAAAGCAAGGGATGAAAACCTCTATTAATATATGCACGGACCGATCAAGACAAATTCAGGCCTAAGGCCCCCAAAATTCCCGGGCCCCTAACAAAATATTTTGAAATTAAATTTCTGAAGAATAGTCCTAACAATAAAAAGAATCTATGGAACTGCATAATTCAAGAGAAACATTCTAAAAAATTTTGAAAGCAGACAATCGAAGATTATTTTTCTAAGATAAAGCTTATGCATCTAAATATTAAAGCAAAATATAAAATTTTGTGAAAATAAAAACAGTTTGATGACGACATACAAGTGAAATCAGTGATTTTTACTAAAAGTCACTGATTAGCTGAATTATTTTAAAGATTGTAGCCTTCCATCTACAGCTTTACATATTTGTTACGAATAAGCTTTTAGTTCTTGTGAACACTAATCATTAATAAGAGACTTTGCGAATGTGCATTCTCGTTGCATTTGTTTAAGCTGTTGGAGTAAAAATTGCACCAATTAAAATTTAGTTGTACTTTGGAATTTGATTAAGTGCAATGTTTACACGAGCTTGGTTTATCACAATATAAAGGAAATTTGAAATAGAAAAGTGCCTTTTATGAGAAAAACTGTTTCTTTCAGTATTTTTTTTTAGAGTAATATTATGGAATTTTTATTAATTTTTGAGGCCCCCCAGAAAGTTTGGGCACTAGGAACGTGCCTATTGGGCCTAGGCGATAATCAAGCCCTGAATATATGAGTCAAGAAAGTTCCGGCAAAAATTTATTGAGAATCTCGCATTACATCATATTCATTGACTGCCTAGAAAATAGTATAATCAATAATACCGAATATTACGCAACATTATTGGAAGGATTAAAATTAAGAAGAAATGGCCCTATATATGTTCTTCCCGCTTGAACTTTCCATAAATCAATAGTTACATTGTCAAAACTGCACGAATCGAAATTCCAATAGTAGCCCCATCTATCTTATTCCTCAGATCTAGCAACTATTACCAGTTAGCAATTCACGAAAGTATCTCGTACTTCAAGAATACAAATTTGGAATAATTGTTTTTTATCGCATCAAAGCACATTTTTTCCCCATATTCTCTCTTAACAATTTTTTCTATTAAAAAAGCACCGAAATGACAGATTGAATATCTTAATAAACTATAACGATGACTATGATGATGATGACGTATTTTATAAAACTAAAATTTTGAAAAAAAATTTGTTTTAGTAACTAGCCTCCATGTTTTTTGACCGGCCAATTAAAATGTTGATTGTAGAATTATATTAACGTAATTTTGTCATGAAAAATCAATTAAAAAATTCCAGATTGTCTCTCGCTACATTTCCAATTTGTTACTCGTTTGGAAAACGACTGATCCAATTCTCGGTTTACGACTATTAATGCTCATCTCCACAGCCTAGTAATTTTTAACCCAACCCAGAAGACAAAAGAAATTCTAAATCAAGCATTGGGACAAATTAGCCTTCGTGGAGGATTTTTTTTTTTTTTTGTTGATAAAACTGTTGTTGCTAATTCCCGTCCAATATTTAGGAAGTCCGAAACTAAAATGTGATAATACTAACTCGCATTAGCGATATATGGAGAACAAAATCAAGAAAACTTCCAGCGGTTAGTCCGACGACAAGGGGATTCTAACCCATGATTAGGACTGCAAGTCTGTCACGGCGTGAATTTCTGTGATGAATTCAGCGAAATTATCCTCTTTTTTCCTAAAATTAGCGAATTTCTAAATATGTTTTGATTTGTGCGAAAATGGCTTAAAATATGAATTTTTTTTTCATTTTTAATTTAATATTTTTATTTAACAGAATTTTTTACTTTCCTAAAGCCTTAAATTGAACATGTAAAATGGATTAGATATTTAGGGGAGTGAATCCATTGCAAAATGGCAAGAAAATAGTTCAGAAATAAGAGATAATCACGATATTGTCACGTAAGGTGGTCTTTCTACACTAAGGGAGGATAATAGACTGATAGGATTACCTTCCTGAAGTCCTGAGGATAATAGACTGATAGGATCCTTCCGGAGGATAATAGACTGATAGGATTACCTTCCTGAAGTCAAAACTAAAGAAATTGGAATCATAAAAGAAGGAAAATGTTATAAATCAAATCTTTGACAGAAAAACTGTAACACAGGCTATTGCAATGGGCAGTGAAATTTCTACTGCCTTTCTACATATCCAGGCAATATTTCTTGGGCGGCTTCTTGTGATTTCTTAAATAGGGATCGGTTTCTTAGATGAGAGGGACATAAGGCTTTTGTAACTAGTAGTTTGAATGTAGAATGTTTGAGTTCTCACAGCAATTACTTCTTACAAAGCAACTGTCAAGGAATTGAGCGTTGATGAAGGAAAATTGATCGAGTTTTGGAAATCAAAAACCGAACGCTATCCAAAATGGCAATTCGATGTTTGTCCGTGCCTGCAAACAGCGTGGAAGCAGAAAGATCGTTTTCTAAGTATAAAAATGTATTAAGTGATGAAAGACGAAGCATAAATGAGAATAATCTGATGATGTACAATACTTTTGTACCAAAATTCTGGTTCATTTAAATAAAAATATTAATATTGCTTGAAATTAAAATAAATACTTTTGTTGTGTATTTTCTAAGCTTTTTTTTTTTCATTATTTGTGCAATTTCTGTCTTTTGTGTCATTTATATAGTGAATTTTTTTTATGTTAAGAATCTGCGTAATTTTCAAAATTTCCCACAAATTTCGGGTCTTTTTTCCCACCACAAACTTGCAGCCCTACCCATGATCCATCTACCAAGGAGTTTATTTTCAGTCAGCACTGTGGTTCTGGGAGCAGAATTCGTCAATCAGCCGCCGGTGGGAATCGAACCTAGGTCACCTCATTGGAAGGCGAATGCTCTAAATCCCTAAAAAATGGATTCTTATCCAGCACTCTTCAAAGTTTCGAGGAGCCTTCGTAACCGAAGGGTATTGCTTTTTTACCAAACATTCGTTGCAACCCTGGATGTATTTTTGTGATTTCTTTCTCTAATTAGACATATTTCTTGTTCTTCAACTTCACAAATTCTATAAGCTGTCATTCTTTACTGAGCACACAAATCAACATATTTATGTGAATAAATAAAATACATCATAACTTTCACACAGAAAATAGCAGGTTTGTGACCGAAAGTAACTTACCTACACGAGCATACAAATTGTAAATTGGAAGTTTGGATGTAGTTTTAGAAGTTAAAGAACTAGACGATATACTAGAATTTAGAGAAGTTCATATAAAATTTAATATTAAAATTCGAATAAAATTATGCTAAAATATCTAAATTCTGCTCGTCTAAAATTATCATCGAAATATCAGTCTAATCAAAATGTAGAGCATTTGGAGAATGTTATTTAATTTTGTATCTGATCAGGTTTCTACCCTTTTTTTTGAAGCGGTTAGTGCACAACTGATTCAATAAATTTAATGTAAAACCACCACACAATTAATAACAACAAATCGTTTATTGTTGCCCCCCCCCCTCCCTTTTACATGGTGGCTGCTACAAGATGAATGCCCGGTCGGTAAGATGTATTTTAATGTATTGTATTGATATATTTTAAATGTCAATGTTCAAATAATGAAACTAAACACAATTGAGAAATAATAAAAAAATTTTGCGATTTTATCCATAAATATGAATTTTANTAGTGCACGACTGATTCAATAAATTTAATGTAAAACCACCACACAATTAATAACAACAAATCGGTTATTGTTGCCCCCCCATAAGAGACTTTNCGGTTATTGTTGCCCCCCCCCCCTCCCTTTTACATGGTGGCTGCTGCAAGATGGATGCCCGGTCGGTAAGATGTATTTTAATGTATTGTATTGATATATTTTAAATGTCAATGTTCAAATAATGAAACTAAACACAATTGAGAAATAATAAAAAATTTTTACGATTTTATCCATAAATATGAATTTTATACGAACTTAAAGATCCCATAAGAACTTAAAGCCCAGCAAATCAGTGGTGTTAAAGATATAAAGGACAAAAAAAAAAACAAAAACAAAAAAAACAGCTGACGAAAATTTTGAGCCGTGGTTGTTTAGCGAATAGAGCACTTGCATCCCAATGAGATGGCCCGGCTTCGAATCCCAGCGATGGCTTTTCGATACGAATTCCGCACCCGGCTCACACCGATCACAGTACTGACGTAAAATATTCTCGTTAGTAGACGGATCATGGGTTAAAGTCCTCTCGTTGTCGGGCTAACCG
The DNA here is from genome assembly GCF_043381705.1 of Parasteatoda tepidariorum. Classification (NCBI taxonomy): domain Eukaryota; kingdom Metazoa; phylum Arthropoda; class Arachnida; order Araneae; family Theridiidae; genus Parasteatoda; species Parasteatoda tepidariorum. The sequence goes on from NC_092207.1 coordinate 21,880,091, forward strand.
CAGGAGCTTTTCATGGTCTTCCTTTCTATGTAACGAAAATGCGGGTTAGTTCCATCAAAAAGTTGTCCACGAAGGCAAATTTCTTCCAATATTTGATCCTTGATCCAGGAGTTCCCTTGTCTTCTGGATTGTGTTCAAAATCATACGGCTACGGAGTTGAACATAGGTAACCGGGAATGGGGGTCGACTTTTCAACGATGGCAAATTCATATTTTAAAACTCCTATTTAGGTAAAAGCATACCAAAATTCTAAATTGTAAAGAAATTCACCTTATCTAAAACTTAAATGATATATTTGAAAATTATTGTTTATTCTCTAGATTTTTTTATATTATTCTAAATTGTCATCTGTTAAAAAATTCGATTTCATAATAAAAATAATGGTAATACGTTTTAAGTTTTATTGCCTTTAAAGATCAAATTGATGCCTCCTTCAGCTGGTTGCCGCTACCCCTTCACCCCCTTTCTGCACGCCACTGCCGCTAATAATGACCTCGGGGACAAAATGCACCCCATAAATAGGACTCCCAACTTCCCAAAAGCGAACAAATTATGCAGGAAAGAAAGTTTGTGATTTTCGCCAACCCTCGCCAAGCATTCCACGATTATTTATCATTCCGTTCAAGTTGACGGTGGGTGCAAAGAAAGGGGTGGGGATAAAAGCGCCCCCTACAGGAAACCGGCTGAGCGAGGGGCGCGAAATTTTCTCGTGTTGTTTTGATCGTCAGATCCAACACGTGGTTGGAAGAGTAACGTTGTCGACATGCAATATCCTGAAGATGGGATGCCTCATTACGGCCATGGGGATGGATCGGCCGGCGGTCTATATGACCCCCATAGGCAAAATCTTATGAACCACCATGGTGTTTATCATGCCAATCATGTGTCTATTGCTAATCATGTCATGGGATCTACACCTGATGTCGGAAAAAGGGATAAAGATGCCATTTTTGGGTAAGAATTTATTTGTTTACTATTTCATCGAAGTTGTGCTTATTATTTCGAAAACTTAGCTCATTGCTCCAATATTTTTTGAAAATCGTGGATTAATGTGCCTGTTTAATAATTTAGCCATAAAACAAGATTTATATCTATTATGATTTCGTTCGCCTTTGATTGCATATCCGTCTTAGAACATTTTGATGTTGAGAACGAAATTTTGCGGGTAAAAATTTGTTTACTAATTCATCTAACTGCCAATTCATCAATCTGTATTTACTATTTCGAAAACTTAATCATTGTTTCAAGATTCTTGAAAATCGCGATTAATGTGCTTAGTTAAAAGTTCTGGCATAAAACAAGATTTATATCGGCAATAATTTAGTTTGTTAATTGCATAACCGTCTTATATGTTGATGTTAAGAACTAAATTTTTTACATAGTCTGATTATATTTTGAGAACTATATGTGTAAAGAATTTATATATTTATATATACTGTAGATATAGATTACAAGATCTATAAGCCTGTATCGACAAAGATTCTGTTCGATTTTGATTGCATACCACTCATAGAACTTTTCAAAATTTAATTTGCGTGCCGAAGAATTTATTCTATCTGATTATAAAGAATCCGTATGTTTTGCAAGATTTGCATATCGGTATCAACAAAAATTCAATTTGTTTTTGATTGGAGATCTGTCACAAAACTTAATGTTAAGAATTTAAATTTTATTAAAATAGCCATTATTATGTTTTGTGAACTATATTGATTGTCAAGAATTCAATTGTTTGAAAAAGATTTGTATTTTTATATTAAGATATATTATGTGGCTTTTGATTATGTATGTAACACAGAATTTTTTAAGGTTAAGAAGTAAATAAAGTTTGTATTAAACAGCATTTTATAACAAAATTCTAATAATGAATTTAAATTAGGATCTTTTGAATTATATCTCGTGCGATCAAACTTTATTATTTTACTGGAATTCAGCTAAGAAATTTTATTAACTAATTGGAAATTGATTGATTATTATAATCTCTTGATAGTTAACTTCTTTAAAATCTATTTAAGTATTTAGTATAATATCGAACTTAAAAAGCCGTACATAACCTGCGCTTTCTTATTTAAAAGGGGATAGAGATTAATTTATTTGATTTGTATTTCAATTGAATAAATACATTACGATATTCAAACAATTGCTGCTAGTGGATTTTTTAGAATTCTTAACAGTATAAAATGTTTTGAGAAAATATTCAAGCAGTTTAATTTTTTAACTTAATATTATAAGAAAAATATCCCTCAAATGATCTCCAAAAAATGCTAATTAATAACTTCATATAGAATTTCGTTGAATAAAAAGTTTAAAAAAATAATGTATTTTGGAATGCGGGTTTGATATTTATGCAGGTTTGTTTATATTCTAGTAGTGAAAACTTTTAATCTGTTTGATTCAACTTTAATAACGTAAGACAAATTTCTCCTCAAATGTTTCGAATAACGAATTTTTAATTGCTCAATGCAAAGGTTTAAATGTAATCATTTTAAAATGCATATTTGAAGTTTATGAAAGCAAAGTTATTTGTGAAAACACTTATTGGGCTGGATTTTAACTTGATATCAAAAACATTCTCTAAAAGAGTGTCAAACACAGGGTACCATAAAGAAGTTCCACTGAGCTCTAGGGTTCCATGGAAGGATGACAGAGGTTTCGAGAGTAGGAATTTTTTTTAACCAATAATATTTTTATCCGATCAATAAACCATAATTTATTAAATATTTTGGCTGCTTACATAAACTTATTAAATATATTTTTTTAAATAACAATCTATTGAATAAATTATGAAAAGGATAAATATTTCGCATCGAGCTTTACAATAATACTAAATAAAATGATTTACAGTTCTTGTAAATATTGCAACAGTTCTTTTATGATAACTTATTTTTATTATATTCATTTTCAGCATATGAATTCACCAAGAGCAAATTCATGCAAAATATTTCATTATATTTCAAAATTATCCGTTTTATTCTTCTGGTTTTTCTTCTTTTTTTTAATATTTGCAGCTGCTGATGAATTTTTTTAATGTAATGCCAGAATTGCGCCAAAAGAACGTCGATTAGTGTTCCTTAGGCGAAAAAAATTGAGAATCGTTTGGTCTAACGAAAGCTGAGAATTTTAAATTTTTGTTCCATAATTTTTTCTATAGAGAAAGCGTTTTAAATTACATATTCGACAGTTATAAAGGCACAAAAGTTATTTGTAAAAACATTTGTTTTGACTTTAATATTAAAATTATTCAGTTTGAGATCTTCCCTCTAAATATTCACTTTCCCCCCTGGTTTCAGGGAATACCAAACCAAAAGTGAATTCTTTTTTCTTCAAAGCAATGCTTCTATAGTGAAAGTGAGTTGTGTTATTGACAAAAGAACTGCTTCCATTGTAAAGCTCATAAGAATGGAGTATGGGGGCTGATTTTTTTTTTATAAGGGTAAACATTGCTTCTGAAAACCCTTTCACTGGGAAATAGAAATTTAGTTCGTCGGCTTTCAACTATAACCCTAAAAAGGAAAGGATTCCTGTATAATGGGACTTCAAATTTTTAAGCACTGGATGTCTCATTTTAATATTACCTTTTCAAAACTGAAAACTCAAAGTCATTTAAATTTTGCAAAACTCAAAAAATGTATGGTGTACAGTAATTTTTATTTATTTTCATGTACCAATCTAGCTTTGATTTTTAATGAATACTTCTTTTTATTGGCTGACATCAAAGGTGCTTAATTTTCAGCTACCTTCATAAGATTTTATAGTGGTCGTGAATTGTAAACTAAAGGATGCAGAATTTTGCTAAATTTGCTTTAATAGTAAAAGCCTCTCCACGAAGTTGTTGATAAGAAGATGGGTACAATGCGTGAAATAAAAAGGATATCCCCCGTGTAACTTTTGTTCTAATGATCGGATTTTCAAGAGCTGAATTCTGATCATAATTTTTCAAAGGGGCCTCCTCAAATATATTCTTTTCATAACTCATTAGGTTTTAATTAAGAAAAGCATTGCTTTGAAATTTCTTTCACAAGCATTGACATAAAATAATTTCATAAAAATAATGGAAATAAATAATGAATGGATTGTCAATTAAATGTAAATTTAATTACAGGTTTCGAAAATCATAACTGGCTAAAAAAAAATTCCTAACTCATGGAACCCTTTCACGGAACCCTATTTGGGAACCGCTGATGTAGACTGGACGTAGGTGCGTGTTCGGTGAGGGTTTCTGCTGTCTCAAGTGATGTTCGAAATTAGTTTCTCTTGTATCTTGTTTTTACCCAACAATCGCAGAAATTTCAAATCTCGTTGTTTAGTCACGAGAAAAAAATATCTAAATACCAGACATGTCTAATATTCAAATACATTATAACAATCAAATCATGGCGTTTAAAGACTTTGATAGGTGAATAAACAATGTATATTGAAAATATGAAGTGTTTAAATCAGTTTTAGAGTGGATAAAGTAGTAATAGTATTTGGATTGTGGTACTATATTCTAATATCTTAATACCCTGCCGACAAAATCAATAATGCGCAGTCAAGTATTCAGTTCCCTGTGTCAACTTATAGCAGTTAGTAGTCAAAGGGTTGATACATAATTTTAAAACTAATAAGTCGTAAAAAGACGTGATTTTTTTTAGGTTTTTCATATTCACAAAAGCAATACCCTGACAGAAAGAAACCCATTCTACAGTTAATAATAGATGCAGAAAATGAGTAGATTTTTCACAAAAAAGGAATAAAATTATAAAAAAATGTTGACAAGAAGTTTTTCTTTTAGTAATTTTTCACGAAATCGCAAAAATAGAACCCAATTTCCATAAAATTATGAATAGATTTTTCTCAATTTTTCGTAAATGGAGAACCTTTTATTTAGAGTAACTCTTGTAAATTATAAATAGATTTTTCACAATTTCGCGAAAACTGGATCTTTAAAATATAAGTTAAAATTTAGAGTAACCCCTGAAAATTATAAATTATTACACACGAAAAAAAAATTACTAAATTTGCTACACACATTCAATTCTTTACAAAAATTAGTACGCACCTACATAAATAAAACTTAAGAACAGCGTAAAGACTGCGAAAAAAGAGCATTTTCACTCATTTTCAATTTCACTCGTTTTCAATTTCACAATTTCAATTTCACAATTTCAATTTCACAATTTCAATTTCACTCATTTTCAATTTCACTTTTAAGAATAATAAAATGTATTGATAGACCAGAATCAAGGCTTTAAGAAATTGAAGTACTATTTTTTTTTAAATAACAGCTGTTTCAAACATATTCCCTTTTATAAAGTATTAACTTTTTCTATTTTGAGGAAAAACAAGAAAAAAAGTTTATGCATAGTCAAAGACATGCATTAAATTCGTCAGGTCGTACGATTAGAATTTAAACTTGTAGTCAATTATAATTTTTTCGTCTAAAACTAGCAATGTCTGTAGTTTTTTCAGTGAATTTGAAGGCATTAATTGTTTAAACCTCTCCGTCAGAAGCTAAACATATGATATAATTAAAGGCTTATAAAATAAATGAAGTATTTTTAAAAACTGAAAAAACGCCATTTTACTATTTTATAAATACACTTACAATAATCTAATAAATTACTAGATTAACTGCAGCTTATTTTATATATTTAAGCACAATTATTTGAATAGGAAATAAATATTCTGTATGTAAATAAATGTGAATGGCAGCTGAATCTAACAATTTATGGAATGTAAATTCTATCATATTTAAATTTCAAAATGAGTGAAATTCATATAAAAATTTTCGTGCTAGCCAAAGAAAAAAAAGAATAACTATAAAAACTTTCAACAATTCTTTTTTTCGGTTTGTTAATTTTTTATTGAATACTATTATAACTTAATGCATCGTAGAAAAAAGAACAAATCGGGAACGTCAATAAGATGTAAATGTGTGGCAATTTTTCACAATTATAAAAAAAGTTAAATGAATTTCTAAAGAAAAGTTTTTATTGTGTTTTATTACCACTAATAATTAAGACTACGCCACGTGCCAAATATTTTTTTCCCAGCAATTAATTTTTCACGATTGCATCAAATTTCACTTTTATGATTTGCAATTATTACTCATCTTTCCTTTTCTTTCATTTTTTTTTCCATAGCTAAAGGAGTTTGATGTTATTATTTTTCTAACAGTAATTTTCCATTTTTAAAAGTAAATCCATACTTCATTTACCATTTTGTAGTCTAGTTTTTAGTTTAAAATATAAATATAAGCCTGGTTTTAATAACATAAAGAAAGAAATAGTTTATACAATTGATTTAAAAGAAACAGCGAAATTATTTAAGTCATTTTAGGACAAAATTTTGTGCAATTTTATTATTTTAAAAGTAATATTTTAAGATTTTTTTTTCTTTCTATTTGTATGCCTTTACAAAGCGATAAACTTTGTAAAGATATAATTTTCTTTGCCCTCATTCAGCTGATTTTTTAATTACTTTGAAAAAATATGAGAAATGTAAGAAATTCAATTCAAATAACCTTTTGGGCAGTTTTAAAGGACAAAAATATTTTATTGAAATTAATGCATTTTGTTTCATGTCCAAAATATGGAAATTATGTATCATAAAAATATCCTACAACATGCAAAAAATGATAAAAATTATAATTAATAATTTTTCATCTAATAATAAAAATAACTGAAAAACTAACATTCAGTATTAATAACTAATATTACTAATTGTCAGTTTGATTAAATATATTCCTTTAAAAATTTATTTTTAGGCATTTATGAGTTTAATCTCGTCAAAACTACGTAAGTAAGAATCTAATTTTCTGCCATAATATAAAGCTCGGAAGGTTAAAATACTAAGAGTTTATTTTAAACTTTAGAAATTGAAGCTTTTTCTATCTTAACTTTAAGCTTTCTACTTTAATGTACCTGACTAGCTTTTAACTCTTTTTTAAATAAAATTTTAAAAAACCAAATTATTAGTTTTATTATGGGTAAAAACTAATAAAACTAGCAAAAAAAATTATTATTAAAATTGCCATTTTTAGGTAAAAAATAAGGCATTCTGTAAAAAATTTTCATCACTTAAAAACAAGAAATCCCTTGAGGAGTTTATTTAGAAGGTTATCAACTACATGTTGATCAATTATCCTAAAAACAAGTACTAAATCAGGGATTAATGTAGTTAAAAAAGCAAATTTTTAAAAAAATCCGCACTTGTCTTGTAAAAAGAACATGCATAAAAAATGAAATTCTGCAGTCCGAAAATCACAAGCACTCATGAAAAATCGTGGACAATTATTTTAAAAACAACGGATATCGTTTTTAAGATATCGATATCAACAAGATATCGTTTTTAAGGTGGTGTAAAATGTGGAAAAAATCTGATTTTGGGATGAACGCATTTAAACACTTAAAATCTTTAGTACTGTTATCACCTTGCACAAAAATAGCTATAACTTTGTACATAAGTAGAATACAAACAAAAGTAAAGTATTTTTAGAAAGTTAAGAGTACATGGATTTTAAATTTATAATAAACTTAATTTCGAAAATTTTGCCCGAAATTATGCTTTTGCATTATTTTCTTATGCTCCTTATTTATTTTTTATGTTCCTTAAAAGGAAATTTCTTATAATTAAAAAAAAAAATCTATCAAAAATACGATTCTAGTTACTCGAAAATTTGTTAAAATTTCGATTGATGATAAGTTTTATTAGGAATAAAACAATGACGATGAATTCTACTGGTAGTTTTGAGAAAGCGATTGAAACTAGCATTGTTGTTAGATTCATTAGATACGAAGCTTCAATAGAGTTAGCCAGGTTCAAAGGTTCAAAAGTAGTTGAAACTTCGATTGACGATAAATTTATATTTGTGATAAAATAATAACGATAATTTACTGGTTGCTGCCAGGAAGCGATTGAAACCAGCATTGTTGTTAGACACGGAGATCTAATAAAGATTTGAGCTCACTAGGTCCAAAAGTAGTTGAAACTTTGATTGACGATAAATTTATATTTGTGATAAAATAATAATGATAATTTACTGGTTGCGGTCAGGAAGTGATTGAAACTAGCATTGTTGTTAGACACGGAGCTCTAATAAAGATTTGAGCTCACTAGTTCCGAAAGTAGTTGAAATTTCGATTGACGATAAATTTATATTTGTGATTAAATAATAATGATAATTTACTGGTTGCGGTCAGGAAGCGATTGAGACTAGCATTTTTGTAAAACACGGAGCTCTAATAAAGATGTGAGTTCCGAAATTAAGTCCGAAAGTAGTTGAAATTTCGATTGACGATAAATTTATTTTTGTGATAAAATAATAATGATAATTTACTGGTTGCGGCCAGGAAGCGATTGAAACTAGCATTGTTGTTAGACACGGAGCTCTAATAAAGATTTGAGCTCACTAGTTCCGAAAGTAGTTGAAATTTCGATTGACGATAAATTTATATTTGTGATTAAATAATAATGATAATTTACTGGTTGCGGTCAGGAAGCTCGCAAACAACTCACAAGAAAAATTTATAAAACTGAAAAACAACATTCAACTTTAGAGGATTTTGTTAACTCTGTTTATGATGAAAAGAATAAATTAAATGTGAAAAGAATAAATTAAATGTGAAGAGAATAAATTAAAAGAATAAGTTAAATGACTTAGAACACCCAATAGAAAGTAGGCCGAACAACTATATCTACAAAAATATGGCGGTGCAACAGATTATTAATTATTTTTTTAATGTTCTACAAATTCCCGAGATTCTTTGTACTTTTATAATTTCAGATCAGCATTGTTCATGTTTGATTTGTTTGGATATATTTTTATTTTAAATGCAATAGCATATTTTGACAAAATTAGTTTAATCGCGTTGTAATTTTAAATATGAGTTTGAAAAAATGAGCTTGTTGTATTTTTAATGACATATTTGAACTTAATATTTGTCTTTTTAGTTATGAACCGCAGAACTTTACTATTCGTAAGTCCGAAAAATATCGCATATCTTGGTATTAATAGAATATAGCAATTAAATTACCAACTTACTATGAATTATGATCACCATTGCTGCAAATGGTTAGAATTCATGTTCAATTATAGAGAGGACAACGAATAGTAAAGATAAGAATTTTTGCGAATTTTTCGAATTCAATTTGAATTCAATTCGAATAAAATTTATACAATCGGTATCTTAGAAAAATTGGTACTAATTGCCTTTCCCTAACTAATTACCTTTTTAGAAGTAGGCACTAATTACCTTTACTTATTTCTCAGTAAGTAATTATGATAATTAATGAAGTTTCCTTTTTTCTATACGTTGTTTAAGAATCAATGTTATACACTTACGCATAGTATTCATTTTATTCTTAGTGTCTTAAATCTTATTTCCTAATTATTATTAATATTTAACCCTTTGACTCAGAATTTTTTTAATTATTTTTTATTGTGTTAATTAAGGTTAAGACAAGAGAAAAATATTATATTTAGCATTTTAATGATTTATGATTATGAAATATGGTACGAAACACCAGTGTCTTTTTTGCTTTGAAAGTAAAATCTTCCAAACACGGCTTACTTCCAAAGAATAGTTTTTCAAATTTGCACTTATTTGCAGTTATTTATATCTAAGAGAAAGTTATTCATCATTGAAATTTCTTTAATTTTTAAATGAAAATTATGGAAAATTATAGTAAATTACTGATAAATTTTTGAAAAAGAAGGAAAAAAATTAAAACTTTCAGATTTTATATTTTAGAGCAAATACAATTCCAATAATCTAACAGATAATTTTTAGCAAACTATTGCTGTTTTTATAATTAAAAAATACATAAATATATTTTTGCTTGTAATTAGAGGGTCAGGAAAAAGATATACAAAAGAAATACCGGTGTTCCATTTGCGTCAAAGGGTTAGTAGTGTGTACAGTTGCAGCTGTAGTTGCTTCAAATAATTTCGATTTCACATTGCAAAAATATTCAAAATTTGTGGTTCGATTTGTGGGACATTAATTAGCTTCAATAAATTAATTCGTAAATTTTTAAAATGAGAAATAATCGTATTTTTAAGGAGCTATATTTTCGAATGCAATCTAGTCTAAAACTTGACAAGTCCCGCTGTGGACTGATCTTTAAGACACGGTTCCCAGCAGATCACCGAAGTCAAGCATCACTGGCTGCGGTCAGTGCGCGGGTGAGTGACCACTTGCATCAGTCTGTGTAGGGACCGAGGGTGTGCGGTGTTGGTACTCGTTAATCTGTGCTACCGTAAAGTGCTCGACTTCGCTCGCAGGTCGTCGGGCTACCGAAGCGGGGGTGCCATCCCATTCGTGGAGGATCAAAATTGTGATGGGATGTTTCCCAGACCGTCGCCAATAGCCCATTGTGCAGCTCTAGTGCCACGTAAACTAACAACAACAGCTAAAACTTGACAAAATATAATTTACAAAAATATCGTGTGTTCAATTGAAAATTATAGAATAATATGAATAAAATACTTCCTCGAATAGTTTTTTGATTATTTAAAAAGGAAAAAATAATTCGCTCGAAACTAGATTTATTTTTGATTTAATTTTTGAATAAATATATACTAATAAATATACTATTTATTTAATAACTGATACTATTNGGACACTTTCCCTGAATTTTTTTTCCTTGTAAGCTGTAAAACAGACATAAAATATACTGGGGACATGAAAATGACTGTTTTTGTGAGAATGACCCATATACTAATAAATATACTATTTATTTAATAACTGATACTATGTACTACATTTATTACACTTTTGGCGCTTTGTGCGTACTATGTTATTAGGAAATATTAAAATTTGTGTTTGTTGTCATTTTCAGACACCCGCTTTTTCCTCTGTTAGCCTTGATCTTTGAAAAATGTGAGCTGGCCACCTGCACCCCTAGGGAACCAGGCATCGCTGGGGGTGACGTCTGTTCCTCCGAGTCTTTCAATGAGGATATCGCCTGCTTTGCAAAACAGGTAAAATTCTATTTCTCCAGGCAAAATGAAAAGAAATTGTGCCTACAATTATGATAAACGAACGGGAAAATACTCATTATATCACATAAAACTCGATTTAAAAATTACAAAAAACTGCTAACCGAACCATTTATTGGTAAATTATTTATTTTATATGGCGCCATTTATTTATAATATTTTTCGTTAATTCAATGCTGACGAACTTATTTTTTTTAAAGCTCATATTATGTAATTTATCGATAAAGTTTAATTCTATTAAATTATCCATTCTAAAATTGTAATTTATCGCTGATAACATCGCCTCATTTACGATAGCGATTAAATATTTAGTTTAAATAAAAATCAATATCGGCAGAGATGATTGTACCCCGGAAAAAATCTGGATTTCAGGATTTTTTTACTTACTGCGAACCGGAAATTTCTAGAAATCTAAGGTCCAGAAGTTTCAAGAAATCATCGATCACATTTATGTGTAAAAATTCTTGTATATTTTATTTAGAAATATACAAGAACATATAGAACTAGAATCATATACATATAGAACTAGAATTTATATTTGGCATCTCCTTCATTTGTAAATATTTTTCTGGTAGAATAATAAATGTGCTTAGAGATAAAAGTCAACTTATACAAAATTATTAGTTTAAATTATGCTGCATATAATTTATTTAGAATTTCATGTTGTGAAAATATCAATGATTTAATTAATTTGATCAAGACATTAATTTCTTAAAATGCGTCACTAATGATTTTATTCAAGAAATTTTCAGGACTTTTGAGTTGTACTCACAATCACCCCTGATATCGTTAACTATTGATATTAATGGTAAAAAAACCATTTACGTATTATAAAGTTAATGTATTTTATGTTTGAATATCAATTGCCTTTTTTGCTTCCTTTTTTATTATAATTATAAATAAAAAAAATACTGCCTTGTTTAGTTGTGTTTGGAACTTCTGCAAGCGTTTCTTAAATTCTAATATGAAAAAAAAAAGTCTTTTAAGGTGGTTAAACATTTAGAGAAAGATCATTCTATTCACCCTAACGATTACATTCTTCTATTTCAGAGAAAGTAGCTCGGCAATTAGTCGCTGAGTATGACATTCATCGCGTGTTTTTGCCTTCAATTTTTTTCCTCTTTTTTTTCCATCTGTAAGATCTTCACGTTATACTCAAATTATGTATTAACGGTGTCACCACCGGATGCTTCAAAAAGTGAAAGGAAGAAACCGTTTTTATTTTCGATGAAGAACACATTTGCTTTTTTTTTGAACTTGTAATTGCATGTTTCCATCAAAAAAATTGAACTTATCAGTCTGGGCCACACTTATTAATGCTCTTTCAATTAAAGACACGCGAGAGAGAAAGGCCTTTTTACTATTCTAAGCACAATGCAATTTTTTGTCTTACACCAATTTTATGTAAGCATTGTGATTAGTCTTTGCATTGAGTCATCAGACGCATATTTCTTATCAATTCCAATTGACATCTTATTGTTTTTGGTAATATAACAACATGTGACAGGAACTGAGCAGTTATACTGCTGAGACTATTAATATTACACTTAGTGTTTGTTCTGTGAATTAATATCATTTTAAAACATAGATATAAAGATCATAAAATTACATTTAATTTACGAATATTTAAGCAAGGAAAACTCAATCAAAGTCTGTGGTGGTAGTGAACGCAGGCTGAATAACAATTAATTTTTAATATTTTTTATATTATTTTCAGTCATATAGTAAGTTATTAGTAAATGTCAACTATAAAAATAATTGTAAAAGTCACAAAATTCTAAGAAATTGTGTCATTATCTAGGTACATCATTGCTTTTCTAATTGAAATTAAAAAACAGTCAAAATGACTTCCTTGGGAAATCTAGTGTTAATAATCGCCTTTCGATTTAACTGTTTCCTCCGACTATCAAACTGGTTTTGATGCTTCCAGTGCCGCCTTCCTCAATCCTTAAATTTAATTTAGAAATGTGATTTTTTCTCTCACTCAAAATACGTGTTTGAGACCCCTAATATATCCTTAAATTATATGATAAAAGTTGTTATTACAGAACACTCCGTATAATTTTATTCAAGAAAGAAAGTTATGAAAATCTAGCTTATCATTATCGACTCAATCACAGCGAATACAAATTAATGTTTAATTTTTACTAACCTATTAAGGTTGTAAAGGACAGTTATTTTAAACGCCTTTCATTTTTCATCTGGCAAATAAATTTTGATGGTTTGAATCCCTTCTCAGCAGCAATTTCTAGACACGTTGATCACCGAAGTAAAGCATCACTGGCTGCTGTTAGCAAGCGGATGGATAATCGATTTGATCAGGGACCGAGGGTGCGCAGTGTGGGTTTGTTATAGTTTATCTGTTCCACCGGAAAATGATAGTCTTCGGTACCAAAGTGGAGGATGCCATTCAATCTGCAGAGGATCATAATTGCGAAAGCATGTCTTCTGATCATTCTCAGGGATGTTTCCTAGACTGTCGCTAATAACCCACTGTAGCTCTACCACTTCTGCTACTCCGTTTTCCCTCGATAATGAATCGTGGGATTTTGATACATTTTTCTTTTTTTTTTACTTAAATGTTTACATCAAACGTGTTTACTTTTTCGAATGCATAATGCATCTTTGCCAGATGATTATGGAATAGCCATTGCATTAAAAATACAACGTAATTAACAAGTGGCGTTTCTCAGTGTCGTTAGGGAAGTACAAAGAAATTTGAATTTAATCATTGTGACAGGGATTGTGATAATCTTAGGTGGTGTTCATCTGTTTCAGATCATGGCAGAAAATATCCACTACACCTCCAACGAAGAGTTGGACAGTCTTGTAAGTACAAAAAATGTTTCTACTATCCCCTCATCCCCACTTACCCTCTTTCTCGTTTTCAGATTAAGGAAGAAAGACCATTGTATGATGCCAATCCTGAACTAGATAGCCTTGTAAGTACCACCATACATCCCCCTATTCTTTCCTTCTTTTTCTTCAATTATTGCAGAGTTTTTCGAAAGCATCTTCTACCTGCTCGTTTAAGTTTCAACACGAACATCGCATCAGATAAAAATTCGGTGTACTTTCTGCGAATCCGGCGTACTGTCTTCTAGATTCAGCAATCACTTTAGGCGTGAAAGCAAAACTGGCATATAGTGCGGCTTTCAGGAGAACTCCTCCAGACAAACGTCTCGCGTCGTGGCGGGTACTATGGTTACGAGGAAGAGACAATTCGAATAGGGGTGTGGGGTGAATAATTTTGTCTTAATCTCAGCATAGGTCGTCTTGAATAAACCAATCGACACCCTTTTTCCTACATTTCACCCCAATTAAAAATGTGCTCTCGCTTTTTACTATAGTAGCAGACTGCCCCAGACATTTAGTCTGGAGGAGTTATCCTTAAAGCCGCACTGTAGTGTGTTTTCCGTCCTGTTGTCCTTAGTACTCTTGTATTCACCTCGTTTTCTAAATAAACAAACAAACAGCTAGTTAAGCGGAAGTAACTTCACCCGGTCCGTACGAACTTCCGCTACATCGCTATAACCTTCTTATTATTATGTTTTGCATTAGATTTCCTAACATTGTTGGCGTTTTCTCTTATCTTGGTAACGTTTGTTGTTTGGAAATATAAAAATCCGTTTCATTAAATCGAAATGAGCTTTTCCTATTATCACAAGTTGAATGATGATGGCAAGAAAAAATTGTCAATAAAAAAATAACATAAAATATATATTATAGAAAAAATAATATTCAGTTGCCAGATCCTTTTTCTGGAGAGTTATTTTAAAGTTTAAAATATGAAATAAAATTAAGTTTTTAAACGACACTGTGTCTCTAGCAGCTAAATATTAAGTTAAGATATATTTACCTCGCAGATATACTTAATTATTCATGGCATTCTAAAAACATGCACAGCTTAAAACTTGTAACTTTTAGATATGACATTAAAAGAAGTACAAAATGTGGCTTTATTGTCAATTTGTAACAGAAAATTTATTTTCTTCAAAAAATTACGCTTCATAATGGAAATATTTTTTTTTTCTTTTCAAAATAAAAGCAATATCTTCAATTCCCGTACTAAAAAAAAAAAAAAAAAAAAAAAAAAAAAAAAAGAGATATGTTACTTCATCAAATTTTCTTAAAATGCATTTATTTTATTTTTCGTTAGGGAGTTTAATTGTTTAAAGCAGGGTGGTCAGCACTGGAGCATCTTGTGCACCACTTTTAGTGTAAAAAATCCTGAACATGGCAATTATTAATACAAATTTTATGTCAAGTCAATAAGTGCTACCGTGTTAATGTTGTTCGTTGAATTATTACACGTACAGTAACTTTTTTTTTCTAGATCAAATAAAGTTATACGTTAGCAAATGTCACAGATGTTATCTTTAAAATCTTGAATTGTTTCTAGTGAAATTTAAACAATGGCTAACATTTAACCAATCACAATTTTTTTGTTCATCATTTTTATGTATTTAAATGAGCAAGAAAATAAACAGAAAATTACATTTAATTACTTTTTTTTAAATGAAATAAGAATGTTTAGGAAATGTTTTGCTATTGTTAGGTGGTTTAAAGACACAAACTTCTTATCATTCTAACCAGTGATCGTTTATTCTATGCATATTTTGTCGAATTAATTTACATACTTTAACTATTTAAAATACTTAAATTAATAATGCTTTAATCAAATACATTAAATTAATTAAAAGGCTTTGATTAGTAACAAATAAACTAATTGGCATGGAGAGGACTTACCCATGCTGATGTTCATAGTGGAAATTGGGGAACCTCTCTAATGACTCAGTTCTATTCTCTCTACTACTGCTTTTGCTGTCTTTTTTTTTTTTTTTTTTTTTTTTTTTTTTTTTTTTTGTTCTTTTATACTGAACTTTTTGCTCCATAAAACTATTACTAAATTCTGGAAAGGTCACATAAAAGATCAAAGTTGGACTATAGACTTGTGATTAACCCTTTTCGACACGTATTTCTTAACTTTAATCAAGAGTCTTTATTTGTATTTGCTTAAGTTCTATGTACTGATGGAAGTTTCGTAGTATTTTAAATCTAATCAATTATTTTGCAATTTACGATAAATCTATTTTAAATGTTTTATTGTGATTCTGAATTAAGTGACGATATGTTAAATGACGAAGTCACACTATGTTCCCTTCCTCTGTATGCTTCCTTTTTTGAGAGGAAATTGAATTAAAATTGAATAAGAGTTTTCTGACGGGAATATTATATACGTTATAAATGCAAGCGATGCATCATTTCTGATGCAATTTTTTACACTAAATGCAATGAGGTTAAGTTCGAAACAGCAGTAATAATAGTTTAAGGGAAGTCAGCAGGGCATATTACCAATAATGCTAAAACTGACCTTTTTCAATGTACCTTTTTTCAGCGTCTAAACAAAATATTGCTTCATTTTTTTATTTTTTTATTTCTTTACACTGTGATAACTGTTAATACTTATCTCAGGCAAAATGATTTTCAATTTTTGAAAAGTTTCATAATTTTTGAGCGAAAATTTTTCATGTACAATAAAATTGTATTGAAATTCCTTGGAAATGTATTTCACCGTGATTTGCCTCTCTCGACCTCGGTGGTTTTTCTTGATCTGCTTTTCCATCTTTGTCCTTGTTTCACTCTCAATAACTGCGGTTTTTCTAGTTTTGTTTCTCACTTTTATTTTCCATTTTTCGTTGCCAATCTTATGTTTTATATTTAAATTCACTTTTGTTTTTTCTCATTCACGTCTTGAGAATGTCCGCCTATTTTTGGGCGCTAGGAACATCTCGAGTTTTATTTCCACCTGCATACTTTTAAAACCAATAAAGTTTTCCTAATCAGTAATATTCAATTTAAAGTTCTTGCTACTAGAAGAATCTCAA
The DNA here is from genome assembly GCF_043381705.1 of Parasteatoda tepidariorum. NCBI lineage: Eukaryota > Metazoa > Arthropoda > Arachnida > Araneae > Theridiidae > Parasteatoda > Parasteatoda tepidariorum. Next base: position 21,896,960 of record NC_092207.1, read on the forward strand.
ATTTTAAAACTAAATTTACTCAAATTTAAGTTTCTTTTTTTTTTTTACCGAAATTTATTATTTTACTACATTAAAATTAAATTTAATATATAACTGGACTACTATTTAAAGTGGAATCCATATCCTTCTGCAGTTTTAATTAATCAAAATTACAGTTATTAAAGGTCAACTTAGATTTGGCAATCAATTTAAAGTTCTTGCTACTAGAAGAATCTAAATTTTTTTAAGCCAAATTTACTCAAATTCCAAGTTTTTTTTTTACCGAAATTTATTATTTTACTGTATTAAAATTTAATTTAATATATAACTGGATTACTATTTAAACTGGAATCCATATCTCTCTCCAGTTTTAATTAGTCAAAATTACAGTTATTAAAGGTCGACTTAGATTTAGCAATCAATTTTATTTATTTATTTTTCAAAGATTCAATAATAAATTTTAAACAAAATCACGTATGTATTAGATAACATCCCATCTAGGTCATTTTTTTGTACTTCAATATTCCGAAAGAAGTTATAATTAATGTAACGAAATAACTTGCCACGAAATTAAATTTAACTGTTAAGATTGCGTGCACACATATATAACAAACTAATTTAATATTTTAAACGAAGCCTTTTTTTTGTCTTCGTTTATACTTTTCAGCATACAATTTAACATTTGTATTCGCTTCTTATTTTTTTCTGTCATTATAAAACTGCAATGTTCCCACAGCAAACATAATTATATGCAACATTATCTGAAAATTCTGCGCAAATTGGAATTTTGTTGTCAGAATTGTTCACTGAGCCGATTAACGAGCGAGAATGAATTGTAAATTTAAATTCCGATTTCTAATCTTTTATTTTTATTTTTATAGGGTTAAATTAATAAAAATAGTGATTTTCTTCAATCATTATTAAAGCTTTAAAAGAAGAATGCAGTTTCTTATGAAAAATTGGCGATTCGGGTTCAATCTCCTCTCTCTTCTTCTGGGAGTAATTTATTAAAAAAATGAATAGTTCGTGATGTTATATTTATTGTTTTTTTGTTTAAATGAACTTGTTTTTTTTTTTTTTTTAAATCTTTTCTTTTTAACAGCAATAAGGATCTGCATTTATATATATAATATGCATGTGTATGACTTCGTGTTGCTTTGCAATACATTTTGATTGAATAGCGACATTAAAATAAAAATACTTAACGTTGCATAAAACATTCCACATTTCTTCTTGAAATTTTAAATTTTTTTTTTTTAAATTCATAAAAATTTATCATATGTTTATACAAGCATATTTTTTTTATTTTTTTCTAGAATTAAGAAATGAAGAATTCCTTTCAGAAAATACAATAAAATATTTTACAAATTACCATTTTAATCTGACTAATTTCAGCATATTTTATGTCACAATATGCTGAATCCTCACTTTTCTTCACTTTAGATGAAAATTATTAAAATCAGTAGACATTTTTCAATTTTTGCATGTTTTTAAACAATGCAACGTCAGGGTGACTTTTCGCCTTCACAGGCAAAAAGTCACCCTGACGTTGCATTGTTCAAAAACATTGTGAATTGTAATCTAGCATTTTCACAAATGTTAGATTACAAACCCTTTTCAATTTTATAAAACTGTGGATTTTTTTTTTTTTTTTTCAATTGGCCATTTTGTGCAGTTTCCCTCATTATCAAAGAAGCTGCTGGCTAACACTTAACTGCTATGAATAATAAGCTCAGAGTAGTTATAAAAGTAGCATAATCATAGGCTATAAAGCGTTATTTCAACCTTTGAAGAAGAGCCCTTAGTTGAAACGTTTCCTTCTTAGAGAATAGGTTTCTGCTGATGAATTATGCTACTATCCTCTTATTTTTCCTTAGTATCAAACAGAAATTGTCTATTTGTAGCTTCGTTGAAATTATTGTACATAATAATATTAATAATGGCAACAAAATTTAACATTTTAAAAGTGTGATATCATTGAGGAATTGAAATGCATTAAAACAGTAAACTGCTTTAAATTTTATAAGAAAATAAAACTTCTGACATTTTTTTTTTCAGATGGTGCAAGCAATCCAAGTGCTTAGATTCCATTTGTTAGAATTGGAAAAAGTAAGTTTATTTCTAAGTGTTGATTGCTTGAAATTTGTATTGGCCATTATTACTGATTGACATAGAAAAATATCTTCATCGCCGATGTCGAAAGTGTTTTAAAAAAATGCGCTTTAAATATGCTTTATTTGACCTCTGGATAGGTAGTATAAATAATGCTTAAAAATGAGATCATCTTATTACTGGGTGAGATGCTATTATACATTCTTAATTTTCCCCTTAATTTTATAATAATTGCTGAATTTAAGACAGTTGAGGATTTTGAATACGTGAATCTAAATTACGTACTTTGTATATAAAATCCCATAATACACTTTCTATATAAAATCCCATATTTACGTTCCATTCTAACTTATTGTCCTTCATTTTTCTAAAATTGAAATTTTCAGTTTATCCTTCACCAAATTTACATCCTCACGAAGTTTGTTGGTGCTCATACAATAGAAAAATTTGCCCTCTAGTTCACGATTGTATGCAGTACAGAATAACCAGGATTTGCAACGGAGCACGTGAAGAACTTGCTTGAACGTGCAGGATATTAGGTGAATGTGCAATATTTTAACAATTTAAAATCTGTTAAATATTGCATAGTATGAATTTTAGTCTTTAAAATTTAATAAAAGCTAACCCATTACTTTCAAATCAGTTAGGATTATTTAAATTTTAAAAGCGTGCATTTTAAACCAACGTAAAATTACATTAATGCGCAAATCGCAATTTTTTAATTATATTTTAATTATTTATAATATATCTCCCAAAATCGATTGAAAAGTTTTTATAAACAAACGCTTTTAAGTATAGCCTGTCGATTTGTGGACTCATTTCTTATATCCTCAATTCTCAAGACATCGTGATTTCCCTTAATGATACATGAAATGTAGTCTTGAAAAAGAACTCTTTAACCCCGCAACTTAGAGGGATTTTGTTGGCAAAATAACATTCCGAAAACAATCGCTTCAAACCTTATCGCTTTTGAATCTTAAAAATGATTTTCTTTACATCACGCGCTCTTTTTGTTGTCCCCCCAAGTTTAGCGCGATTTTTTTTCTATCGTTAGTTTGAAATATTTACTCATAGCTGAAAAATACTTTAGTGATTTTCACTAAGCAGAGCTTTTATTATAAAAAATAAGTTACAGAAAAATAATAAGTAGAACGGAATAATGATTTTTTTCCTTTAACGTTAATAAAAGTTTCCTTTAAAATAAAACTTAACAAGTGATGTATACATTAAAAATAATTCGATAGTTCGGACAACCATTTTCGATAAATAACACATCAACGTAAAATAATTTCTCTGAAACTTTGCTAAATCATATAACTAAATATCGGTCGCTTCAGCGCAGACGATTTAATTGCCGTTAAATTAACATGAAATTTATAGAACAGAACTTTTCGTTCACTTTTTATTTTGCATTTCATTCTGATTAAAAACAAATACTTCGATTCATGAGTTAATCACCCAAAATTTATGACGGAAAAAAAAAACACCCCTAAAATCCGCGTTATAGTTAGTTTAAAAATAAATTGAATAATAGAACATGTGGTGTGACGTGATCGTTTTCCTCCAGCAGCGTTCAGGAACTCCAGTAAATAAATGTCAAATTGAAAAACGCCATATTTCATAAAAACCGTGAGGGAATAATACGAAGCTATTGTTCAAATTCATTTTTGTTCTATAGGCATAGGCCTTGTTGCTTTGCATTAGGCATAAATTTCGAAGACCTCCACAAAGACTCATTGTGTTTCCCGCTTATTTATGACCCTTTTAGTTCTTTTTGATTGCCTACATTTTGGTGCTTATTTTAAAACTCTCAGGCTTTGCCCCTTACTGTTCTACCTCTAGAAGGTGAACGCGCGTTGTGGTGTAGTTTTTATTATTACTCTTATTTTATCTCGTTAAATCACGATAATTTGACTTCCATTCTTATTTATGTTCCTTTTACATTTGAAAAATAAGAATTTAACTGAAAAGGGATGAATGTTAAAATAATAGTTTCGTGGTTAACTTTACCTTTTCTGTTAGTTTTACTACATTTTGATTTCTAATGGAAGATAATAATCGTAAATTTTATGTCTTTATGAATATTGTATTAAACAAAGAGTCGTATGTAAAATTCAAATATATTTGAAAGGCACCTGTAGAAGAATGTTATTTTATTTATAAATTATATTTAACTTCCTTCGATTGTTTTTTTTTTTTTTAAAAAAAACTCGTCAATTCTAAGTTACCGCTGATTTTTAATAAAATTGTGCAGAATTCTCTTACATTTCAAAGCTACAGTGATAATTTGCAACAATGAATTCATTTACAAATTATCGTCAGTGACTTTTTTTTTTTCTTTCTTTTTTTAAATGTGGATCAGCTTAATTTGCGTGCTTAAGAAAATGGATGCAGCTCAAAGTACGTATTTAAAAAAAAATATGGACACATCAAAAAATGCGTCTTTCATATGTTTAACTTGAATTTAACATTTAAATGAGGAATTTCGTTCTTACTTTTCCTTATTTCTTTAAACATTAAGCATAATCATTACGGGACAAAATCCCGAACTTTGGGGTCGAGGTGGTTGGGTACATTTCAAATATGTAACTTTTCAGACAATCTTTTTGTGTTCAGAACTATAAGCAATGAAGTGGTTTTTAATAAATATTAATTCTTAATATGTAAATTTACTCATTTTCATTCATTTCACTACTTCATTTATAGTGTTCACTACTTCATTTATAGTATCATGGTAACCTAGTAAAAACAACTGATTGGCTTTTAAGGTCTTTTTTTTTATTAAATATTTTAAAAAATGTGCTCAGAGGTTTATGCAAATGGACGGCATCACATGATCATTTTATTTGGATTCAAATATCTAAATAAATTCCAGATTCTAAATAATTCCAGGTTTCCAGATTCTAAATATCTAAATAAATTTCAGATTAAAAGACTACACATAAGAGAAGCCAAAAACTGATTCAAATACAATGTCTTTCTTCTTAAATTCGCATTTTGAGCTATGTGCAAAATATAAAACTCGCCGATGGTACATTTTTTTTTTTAAATTAGCAATAAAAGATGAACTTTCAATAAAGTTGCATTGACTTTGCTATTGGGGTAAATTTAGCTGTGAGAAACTTGTCTTGGAAAATTTTAAAAAGAGAAGAGTTTAAAAATAATTTTCACTGAAATGTTTCATCATTAAAAAAGTTTTGATGAGTTAATATGCAAAGGTATATTTTTTAAAGTCAGCAATGTGTTTTCAGCGTCTAGTTTTCTATTTCTTAATTAATGCGAACAGTTTATAATTAACTAAATATTACGTATAGTAGTAATTTTATGGCACCTTTAAGAGAAAAATGAGGGGAGAAATGATGCAAAATTAAAGACGTTTTGTGTATTTTCTATGTGCTCCTACAAAAATTGAATTAAAAATTTCTTAGTTTAAACTTTTTTTTATCACAATGTTGAAATCAGGGCTATATGGCATTCTGTGTTGTTTTTCTTTTTCTGATCATTATATTGCATCTTAAAATGCATTCAACCATTAGTTCCTCTTCTCGCTAAGCATTAATAAACAATATTTAATACATGATTCACTAAACAAACAGCTGTTAAAGCTGAATACAGCCTATCTAATTCTATATTAAACTCGCTAATTCCGACGGCCAACTGGTCCGCCTTCTTTGGGCAGGCAGGAAAAAAGAGCACTGGGAAAGAAAAAAACAGACACACAGGAAGAAGCCTGAAGAAAAAAGCACCTCGTTAGTAGTTATATGAATTTAACTACCCATTCAATTTGGGCCATTGAACCAGAATTTAATGTAATTAAATATTTATTCGAATGAAATAAAAAATTTGAAAATAATATACAATGAAACCACCAGGAGATATCCTCTATTCGTGACAACTTTCAGAGGCACGGAATTTTTTGCATTTGACTTGGAAGAAAACCTTAGGAGAGATCATCAAAACCTCCCCAAGTGACCGGGCAATACGGAGGAGATACGAAAAAATATCACAGAAGAATATTAACAATACAAACAAGTGGAGTCAAATGTATTCAAAAATAATTTAGAGAGCTTTTTTCTACGATCTCCGAAAGAGATCTACAACCTCATGTTGCAGTCAGAGGGCACCAAAGACGATGCTATCAATGATTTATTTCTAGAGTTGAAAGTTAATAAATTCGTGGAAAAAAAAGTTCTTTTCGAAAAAACTAAGCATCTCAAACAAACAAACATATTCTCATTTTTTTAAAGCTAACTAATTTTTATGATATAGCAGGGTGCGTAGCGTTTTTAAAAAAGTTCTTAAAGGTGCTTATTTTCAATTTTTGTTTTTTAAAAGCCCCTAAAGGAGCTTTTTTCATTGGGTGTTTTTAAATAGTGCCTAAATTTCCCTTTTCCAAATTGAGATTTTTTCCTTACCATCTCGATTTTCGCTACGAATTATGCAGAAAGACCCTGATCACAAAGTTCTATTCAAGGTTTTCACAATTAATTCAACCCCAATCTATTTCGGTTCATCGTCAGTCCGTAGCGTATGAAAACGCCATTCGATTTACATGATTCAAAAATTTTGACGATTGTCAAAAACAATGTCAAAAGATTTTTTTTTTTTTGACATGATACTTAAAACCAGATAAAACCGTCAATTGCCAAAAACTTTCCAAATCTACTTAATTATGATATTTTTTTAAGTGCTTCAAAATATTATTTTAGTGTTTGAAAAGTGCTTTAGAGGTGCATATTTTTTGTTGAATAATTTGGCCACGCACCCTGTATAAAATTAAATGCAAATTTAAACAAAAGAGATAATTCTTTATTTATTTAAAATAATTCTATTCATAATTGGTAAATTTGTTTTTACACATAAGTAAAGGTCATTTTTATTGACGGTAAATTTTGTTCATGATGCCAACACAAGTGGTATTTCCGCACTAAGAAAATGAAGCTAAGAAAAATTAAAATTGCAAAAAATCCTGTACCTTCGATGACATTTTGAAGTCAATGAAGGTAATTCCTAAGAACGACTGACCATTAACGACCAGTTTACTGTGAAACAGATGTCGTACTTTACTGCATAAGTGTTAATTTAAAATTTGCAGACTTTTTCCAGTTTATACTATTTAACAAAATGATTGACGACTAATAAGCAGTTCTAAAATTGTTTCGAATTTCACTATTTGTACTCAATCATGTTCGGTATTTTTTTATTTCGCCGGCGTGAGCAATAAAGTTGCCAGAACGCCGAGTGCAATTGTTATTTTTCGGTGATTTCTTTTGAAAAAACAAATAAAAAATAAATTAACTTAATTTACTTGTGCGTGGAGAATTGGAAAAGTATCCATTTTCTGTTAATATTTTTCTAAACTTTTTTAAATATTTGCCTCCTTAGGAATTACAACTGCTAATTGATAAACTATTTGAAACAATACTATTATGCAGCATATAATTGTAATACTAATAACAATAAAAATGCACCCTTTGCACTCGTAAGACGATTCTCAGACAACATTGCCAGCTTTAAAATAACTACCACTCTGAATGTTTAAATTTTGCTATCTTAGTATTTAGTAACCACAACCGTTTAGTAACCACTCTAGTTTTTTAGTATTATATTGTAAATGTGTAAACTAGGAGTTTTATTTGGTAAACTTTAAGTGATTGTCTCCGGTTTTTTAATAGTTCTTTTGAAAGATGCCAAAACAATTTAAAAATGGAATTTTTTTTCGTCCCAACAGGACGACGCGAACTTTAAATTCTTTAAAAGTTTAAATTTCTATAAATTCTATAAAAGTCATAGATCTTGAAGCATACCCAAATTATCTAATATTGCAACCAATGCATTTTAAAGTAAAAAATAAATAAAAATAATTTAAGCTTATGTTGCAGTTGAAAACTAAACGACAGCACAAGCAAACAAGTATGTAATTACTTTAAAATCAATATTTTTGCAATATGACGCATTGCATTGATAATTATCTATATTTTCACTAACTTTTTAAATAAAGACGAGGAAATTTCTACTGTTGAAAAATATTATTTCTTTAATATTGAGACCAAGCAGTTGGTACATAACTGCTAAGTCAGTGTTTCCCAAACTTATGATTTCTGTGTACCCTTTCTAAATTTTTCATAACGAAAGTGATTTTTTATTAGTGTACCACTAATAAAAAATGTATTTTTTACTATAAAAAAATTGCACAAAAGTTAATCACAACTGGCTGTCGACACCACTAATTATTAACTGTTAACTCTGCAAAAAATAGCCAATAGAAAAATACGTAATCGTAAATTTTCANTGACATTTTTTAGAGGCACGGAATTTTTTCCATTTGACTTGAAGAAAACCTTTAGGAGGAGACCATCAAAACCTCCCCAAGTGACCGGTCAATACGGAGGAGATAGAAAAAATATCACGGAAGAATATTTACAATACAAACAAGTGGAGTCAAATGTATTAAAAAATAATTTAGAGAGCTTTTTTCTACGATCTCCGAAAGCTACAACCTCTTGTTGCAGTCAGAGGGCACCAAAGACGATGCTATCAATAATTTATTTCTAGAGTTGAAAGTTAATAAATTCGAAAGAAAAAAAGTTTTTTTCGAAAAAACTAAGCATCTCAAGCAAACAAACCTCATTTTTTAAAGCTAACTAATTTTTATGATATAATATTAAATGCAAATTTAAACAAAAAAACATAATTGCTTATTTATTTAAAATAGCTCTATTATTCATAATTCGTGTCCCGCAGTGGACTGATCGTTAAGACACGGTTCCCAGCAGATCACAGAAGTCAGGAATCACTGGCTGCGGTCAGTGTGCTGGTGGGTGTCCACTTGGATCAGTCTGCGTAGGGACCGAGGTTGTGCGGTATGGGTCCTTGTTAAACTGTTCTACCGCAAAGTGCTCGACTTCGAGTGCAGGTCGTCGGGCTACCGAAGCGCGGGTGCCATCCCCTCTGCAGAGGATCAAAATTGTTATGGCATGTCTTCGGAACATCCTCAGGGATGTTTCCCAGACCGTCGCCAATAGCCCATTGTGCAGCTCTGGTGCTACGTAAATGAACTACAACAACAACAACATATTCATAATTCATATATTTGTTTTCACACATAAGTAAAGGTCATTTTTATTGACGGTAAATTTTGTTCATTGATCCGGTTTTCATGACGCCAACACAAGTGGTATTTCCGCACTAAGAAAATGAAACTAAGAAAAATTAAAATTGCAAAAAAGCACGCACCTTCGATAATATTTTGAAGTCAATGAAGGTAATTCCCAAGAGCGACTGACTGACCATTAACGCAGAGAGTGGTCGTACTTCACTGTATAAGTGTTAATTTAAAATTTACAGTTTTTCTCAAGTTCATACTATATACAAAATGATTACGACCATCAAGCAGTTCTAAAATTGTTTCAAATTTCACTAATTATAACTTTATCATTTTCGGTATTTTTCTATTTCACCGGCGTGCGAAATAAAGTTGCCAATGCAAAAATACCAAGTGCAATTTTTATTTCTTGATGATTTCCTTTTTAAAAAACAAATAAAAAATACTGAGTTTATTTGCAAACAAATAATTGAATTTACTTGCTCCGGTGAAATGGAAATGTATCCATTTTTTGTTAATATTTTTAACTTTTTTAAAGATTTACCTCCTTAAGAATTACTGTTAATTGATAAACTATTTGTAACAGTACTGTTATAGATTACGTAATTGTAATACTAGTAACAGTGAAAATGCATAAAGTATTAACCCTTTGCACTCGTAAGACGATTCTCAGATAACTTTGCCAACTATAAAATAACTACCACTCTGAATGTTTGAATTTGGATGATTTTAGTATTTAATTTTCACAACCGTTTAGTAACCACACTAGTTTTTTAGTGTTATATGGTAAATATGTAAACTTTTGTTTTTGTTTTGTAAACTTTTAGAAAGAACTTTTTTTTTTGCCTCAGTTTTTTTTTTCTTTTTTAAACTGTTGGAAGAGCCTCGAGAGTGAAAAGTTCTGTTCAGTGTTGAACTTTGTATTGTAATTATTTTTTTTTAAAAAAATATCTGATTACGATCGAATTATCATTTAATTCAATTTCATTTGGGTTCAATTTCCCAAATCGAATCGAATGTAACATTAATATAATAGTTAATAAGATGCAAGTTTTTCCGGTGCTTTTTTTCCCGATGTTATATGTTCATTAAAGCAACCAGTTGGTCTGCATTTTTGAATGAGTAGCATTTAAAGTATCTGGTAGTTCAAATCTTATTAAAAAACCAAAAAAAGATAGCACCTCTACTCCCTCACACACAAGCAAGTGGAAAGACTGAGGCATACAGGTGGCGAATTCCTATACTTTTGAGTTAAGATGCGCAGAAGTGATGTGCGCATGCTACTGCAAAATGCATCGGAAACGAACTTTTATTTCTATAAAAGTTTCTACATCTTGAAGAATACCCAAATTATTTAATATTGTAACAATAGATTTTAAAGCAAAAAATAAATACAAATAATTTAACTTAATGCTGCAGTTAAAAACTAAAAGGCAGCACAAGCGAGCAAATATGTACTTTTTACTTTAAAATCGATCTTTTTACAATATGACACATTAAATCAATAATTATCTATATTTTTACTAACTTTTTAAATAAAGACGAAGAAATTTCTGCTGCTAAAAAACATTATTTTCTTAATATTGAGGCCAAGCAGTTAGGACATAACCGCTAAGTCTTAAATGTGAGTACTCAGACACATAATAAATGTAAATTAATGAGAACTGGACATCCAAAGGTTCCTTGGAACTCCTTTTGGAATCCGGAACCACCTAGGGTTCCGCTAAACACTTTTTGAAAGCCGCTGTATTGCGAGTACCATATAGACATAGGAAGAGTTTCATTTTTATATATTTAGAGAAAGCGTAACAAAAAAAAGAATATTGGTGTCATTAAAATTATGCAAATAAAAGAAACGTGTGGGGAAAAGAATCTAGAATATTCCAAAGTTCTAAATAGTAATTCTCTAAGAAGCCGATCGTTCAATTTACATGCATCAACTAAACTATATCTGATTTCCAAAAAGAAAAGTTCTCCCGGCACAAGTAAAACACAAACAATTCAAACTGAAGTCGTCGCGTAAGATAATAAGGGGGTACCGTGGCCAGTGTGACAACGACAAAGCTGGAACGGGCCTAATTACAGCCCCGGGCTTTTCCATGTTGACGTGGGATGGCCTCTTTTGATTGACATTCGAAATACGGGTAATCATTGCTAAATCTTGGCATTGGATCTCTCTTCACTCCCCGTCGGCTGAAGAAGGCCCGTCAACCTATTATCAAGGTAGGCCTATTGCTGGATGACCCCGGTTTTCAAATAAACGGACTCACTGCGTCAACGAGTTCCCTTCTGTGCCTAGTTTCCAGATAGGCGTTGTGAGCCAAGGAAGAATAGATCTCATATCTCTCTTCCCCCCTCTGCTTTTTCTTGCTTTTTAATTTCCCTTCTACACCTTTTTATCAAACACCTGGGTATGAAAATATGTCAGGAGCAGTAAATACCAGTTTTTCTCTTCTCCTCTTTCTTTTTTTCTTTCTGGAAGAAGAAATATGTGGAATTATTTTTTCCGTAACGAATTCGGTGGTGGTTTTCCATGGTACTATTACAAAAAGTCGTCTGCTTTCTTCCTTGTAGCTGTGGGAAATGGAATTTTTTTTTTATTTCAATAATGTATATTATTTAAAACTAGGATATATTTATTACTTCTAAATGAAATTCATGTTTTTCAAGGTTGTAGTTGAGTTGATTTTGCCAATTTTTTAAAAAATAATTCACTGCTCAAATAATTTTCTCTTCTGCACCTTTCTAGCGAACATCTGAGTAGGAAAATATCTCAGGAGTTGTTGTTTACCTATTTTTTTTTCCTTCCTCGACGAAGGAATTTCGAATTGTTAAGACGACAACAACATAAAAGTACAGCAGTTGTAACAAATGAAGCATTAAGACGTAGAATGAAACAATCGAAATACTCAAATATATTTGCGTAGATCAGATGTTCTTGGAACACTTAAGGATTAAATTAATTATTGTAAAAGTACTCTTCGTACTAAAATTAAATTTTTATGCTGATAAAATTTAAATAAAAGTAGAAATTCTCAATACTGACAGAACTCACACGTGACACTGGCTGACTTTCATGTGTCAGTCGTAAATAGATAAGTCTTTTCTCAATAAATTTATTTTATACTATAACCGTCATTGAACAACCGACCCAATTTTGGGCTTCCGATTACTAATGCTAAACTCAGTAGCCTTGTAATTTTGAACCCAATCTAGAAGACAAGGAACTCCAGGAATTTTGCCCTCTTGGGGGACTTTTTGATGGAAGCAACCTTCATTTGTGTTACATGGAAAGGAAAGAACCACGAAAATCTCCCACTGTTAGCCTGACGGCAAGGGAACATTAATCAATGATCTGTTTAGCACTGAGGATATTTTACCCCTGCTCTATGGTCGGTCCAATCCGGGTGCGGAATTCGTATCGACCAGCCATTGTTGGGATACGAAGCCGATTCACCGCATTGGGAGGTGAATGCTCTATCCCTTGAGCTAGCACGGCTCTTTTTTCAATAATTGAATAAGTCATTAAGAAAGACACTTATTTTTTTCTTTTATTGTTAGTTAGGTGGCTCCGACTCATGTTCGCTGCTGTTGCCAACCCCCGTAATGGCTGTTCGTTCACCTTTGCTTTTTTTTCCTTAAAATTCTATTTTAAAAAATGGATCATTTTGTTATTAAACTAAATAATTATTGAAATTTTATGTGAGAATATATTGGTAAAATGTTAATTGTTATGAAAATGAACGATTAAAACATTTTTTAATTTAGCAATATGGAATATGAGACAAAATAAGAAGAAATAAATGGAAGGTAAAACGATTTATAACGATAACCTTACATTGAAAAACTGTTTAAATTGCAAACGATTTTTATCTCTCGTGAGACTTCTATACTTTTAAAAAATTTCGATATAAATCTTATGGTTTGGTCATCATAATTTTATGATCAATTCGAAAATCTGTGTATTCTCTTAGATTTGTATCAAGTAGAACATAAGAATGATTTCTTAAATTATTTATTTAGGTTCATGAGCTCTGTGATAACTTTTGTCAGCGTTACATCAGCTGCCTAAAGGGTAAGATGCCCATTGATTTGGTTATCGAAGAGAGAGATACTAAACCTGAGTTAGGGGACACCAATAACAACAGCAACGGTAGCAGTTTCTGTGGTGGTCCTCCCTGTGTCTCCAGGGGTATGCTGGATACTTCCGGCGGACATAGTACTGATAGTGGCTCTACACCAGATCAGGTAAGTCTATCATCGTTGACTTTAAAATTAAGGAATGGACAGCATTTTTATTATTTTTTTTCCAATGCCCACCTGTGTTCACCAACATTTCGTCAATTCAGGAATTTTACAGGGCAGATTTGTTGGCCACTCTTTCAGGGACACCATATTAGGTGGGCCAACGTTGCTCCCATAGTAAGGACAGATAGTACATAAAATGAAAGAACATCCATACCTTTTCCGAGATTCGAACCCAGTACCTTTCCGTTGCAAGGTCAGTTCCCTGACCCCTACACAGGCCGGACATGGACCATGAACAGCATTTATATATTATTTGAAACAGAGCCGCGGTGGCTCAGGGGATAGAGCATTTGTCTCCCATTGAGGTGACCAGGTTCGAATCCCAGCAGTGGCTCGTTGATGCAAATTCTGTTCCCGGCTTGCACTGACTATCGTGCTGACGTAAAATCGTGCTGACGTATCGTGCTGACGTAAAATCGTGCTGACGTATCGTGCTGACGGATCATGGGTTAGAATCCCTTTGCCATCTGGCTAACAGTGAGAGGGTTTCATGGTTCTCCTCTCCATATAACGCATATGCTGGTTGGTCCCATTTAAAAGTTCTCCACGAAGGCCAATTAGTCCCAATGCTTGGTCCAAGGGTTCCGTTGTGTTCTGGACTGGGTTTTTAAGTACAAGACTGCTGTGTTGAATATAGTCGTAAACTCAGAAATCGGGTCGGCTCTTCAACGCCAGTTATAAAATAATATGTGAAAGTGATTAAATTATGTGAAAGTGATTAAAGGCTTAACCGAATTTTAAGACTTCGTCAGTTTATAATAGTTAGAAGAGGGTGCATATAGAATATACAAAGTTTAACAAGTAGACTAAACTTCAAGAAATGGTGGAACTCACCAAATTAAATAACTTTAAATAAGGGTCGAAAAGCAAAGGGTGATTCTTGAGAGGCGTATCTGCTTGAAAGGTTTTTAAAATGGAGAATTCACTAAAAAAGAATCTTTTAATTGTTAAAAACTTTAAATAAAATCCTCGCATAAACAACCACCTGTATTAATAAAGGCAACGTGTCAGTTATGTATTAGTATTTTATTTGTTTTAAAGTAAAGTATGAGTGTTGTTTGTTTTTTAAAAAGAAACCGTTATCCTTTTTTTTTTTTTCACACAAAATCAAAAAAATTTTTGAAGTTCAGTCATATACTTGCGTTCTAGAAATTTGTGATATTTCCAAGCCAATAATTTTTTTTATTTTTAACAGTCGTGTTAAATCGAAGTTAAAAGTGAAAAACTTGTCTTCCACATTTTTTTTAACGTATCCATAAATAAAAGTTACTTGAAGATTAAGTAATGGAAAAAGTACGATATAATATTGCTTTATGTTATTTTACATTCAAATAAAATATTTTTTTTTATTTAAAATAAATTTCAAATGAATATTATTAAAGCAGAATTTGTTTAATATATTTTCATTTCATATTTAATAGGAACATGTAACATACCAGTATGCTAAATACGATATTTCTTCTAAAGATTAACTATAATATATGCTTAAATTACACAAAAAAAGTACTGAGATTTTTTTTTCTCCACAAAAATGAAAATATTTTTAAAAGGAAAGAAAAAGGCGATGGCTGTAACGTTGGGGTTTGAGTGAAAACAATAAATGCAATCTAGGAGGTGATCGCTTAACCTTCCCTAGACCTACAATTGCCTTGTCATAAATTATGGATAAATGATAGGACACACAACCCTACAATTTAAAGAATAATCGGGCTGCACGATTGGGCAACTTTTCGCTTACTTGGCAACTGGTTTTAAAAATGTTTGAAGAGCTGTACAAACTATAAAATATCGTTCACTTTTCAGATTTGAAGTCCAAAAATGATTCGATAAGTTCTTTTTTTTTATTTTTTGGAGCTTTCTGGTTAAACGACAAGAAATTCATGTAGGAGAAAAGTTGGCATATTACGCAGAAAATAGCTTAAAACAATATTCTCCATTGTTTAAAAAAATGAAGAATAATTTCTGATATTAGATCGAAAACAGCGAGAAATAGTTGCTTCGGTTTGGCAACAAAAAAAAAAATTAAATAGTAAATAAATAAATAAAACTGAATTGAAAAATGATATGATCAGTTTCTGTAATTGAAGAATCATGAACATCTTGAGAACATTAACAGTTATCAGCCGCCAGTCAGGAAATACGAAGAACAATTCAAGTTGTTAGTAAGAAGAAGATAAATGAATATAGTTTCCATACTGTTTCTGCTCTTGGTTCGAAAGTAGCAGATAAATAAACAATTTGGGTACATTTGACACTATTGCTTAGAAAGTAACAATGAAAATTTTGATATAATTGCTGTTTGATGGAAAATTATGTGGAACATATCTTGGTTTTTTTTTTTCTGTCTTCAGAAAATAACAATGAAGAGCTGCTTAATAATCACTGTTGTTGTTCATTAAAAATATTTATAATAATTACCTGTTTTAGCCAGAAAATAACAAAACAGTTGTTATATGTGGTCCGAAAAATTATGATGAAAAAAGCTTTAAAAACAAAAAAAGGCTTGATTTTTTTTTTTTTTTTTAAATGGAAATTTCTACTCAACTATATCATAAAGAAATTAATCGAAATTTAAGAAAAACACCATTCGAGCATGTTTTTTTTAATAAAATAAGTAATTAAAACAAGGATAAAAAAAAAGAATCACTATGCTTTTTTTGCTTAGAAAAGAATACACGTATAAGACACTCAAGGGAATGTAGCTCTTTTATTCAAGGTGTTATGTTATGACCACCCTAAATATATATTCTTTGGTTCCTTGTCAAATACTAAACAAATAGAAGCACGCATATTATGCGTCATTTACGTGAAAACGTTATCAAAATTTAACGAATTCCTAACTGAACGCATCAAAGCCTGTATGCGTTCGCCTGAGTAATTTAAAAAATGACTAAAAGGGGATTTTCACAAAAACCTTCGAATTATTTTTGTCTATAATTCCGCTTTTCTCACTACTGATTCGTCAGATTTAATTTTAATCCCTTAAATTTTAATCTTTTTGTTCCTTATCTTTAGCATAGGTGTCTAAAGATATGCACATTAAGATAGGCTATTATGGAACACTCTGCGTACGTATTTATGTTCTATAAAAAGGGCTAATAGTTAATTTTTTAAAAAAATACTACAGTAACTTGGTTAACTGTTTAAGAATAAAGAAGGAAAAAGACTTTATATTCTCATCTTCTGAAAAATTATTTGAAACAAGACATGAAAGCACCAGCGAATCAAATATCGAGTTATACATAATTCAACGATGAATTTAACGGAAGAAATCAAACTGAACTTTTTTCCGATTACGGATTTTTAATAACATTTTCCAATCTTATACCCTGTTCTGTCCCCCTTCCTCTATTTTTTTTTTTTAAATCAAAATTTTTTGACGGCTTTCTAAATCAAGTTTTGCTGAATTACTTAACTGTCTTTGGCAATCACGATGAGAAGTTCTGTATTGGATGAAAAATTCCTTTCCTTCGCAATCGAAATGACATATTCTTTTATTCACTGCCCGCCATTTCTTTTCCCCTCTATCGTTTTGTCGAGGCAGCGGCTTTTTAACTATTTGTCTTTCCTGCCAATAACACCTTCAGCTTATAGCTCATTTTTATTATTTTAGCTCTGTTCATGACAGACATCGTTTAATGCGATATTGCTCGACTATTTTTTTGTGGTTGTCTTGCTGATGGCAGATGGAATTTTAGGAAACCAATATGAGAAGTTTTTTTTAGATTTTATGTTGTTAGAATGTAAGAAATAATTTAACCTCATTCTATAAAAAAAGAACTATTTCACGGAACTTAAGCACATTTTTCTTAAAACTGCATTTAGTAAAAGTTTACAATCTGGCACCCCTCTTATTTAACAATTTTTTTTATGTTCTTGCAGAATACAGTGAAAATGTCGTAATAGTGAGGTAAAATCTAATTATAAGAAATCGCAATAAAAACAGTAGGAAGATGAAAAATTGCATAATCACATCAAATTGTTTAAAAAAAAAATGGTGAATTTGTTTTTATACTTCGACGAATACAATTTTTTGAATATTATTCTTTGTTATTTATTTAATACGAATTATGTGGTTATAGTGTAGCCTTAATGTAGGTTATGCAGTGACGTTGTAGTGCAGGTTATGTGGGATATAGCCTTAAAGGTTTCAAACGTATCCTTAAAAAAAAATCAAAAGTTTAATCAAATGAAAGTTTAGTTGGATGAACAAGTAAAACATCAGCTCCCTTGTCACACGTCCTTGATTCTATCCTCTGACTAAAAAAGGTAGGCACTTCCTTTCATCCTTTCCGTAGGTCAATAAAATTAAAACCAAATATGCTTGGGGACTAAACACTGGGGGTTCCGTGTTCGACTGACCAACCCTACTGCCCTGTGCCTCAGAGCCAAAGGTCAAGAAAACTGTGATGGGCACAGTTAAAGCCCTGGATACGTAAAAAAAGTAGCGACCATCTTGGTGACTGCAACTCACTTGTGACCTCAACTCTTAATGTAGGTTTAAGGAGTTTCTCTTCTCAAAGGCCAATTTTAATAGATAATTATTTTCATATTTTTGAAGATAACTTAAATATTTACTATTTATTTTTTTAATTCTTTTTTTCTCTCTGAAATTGTATGCTTTATTTTTATTCTATTCAGTGAAAATTATACCTTATCTATAGGTAGAATCTTTCTCATCTTTTAATTCAAAATCTGTTATAACTTTTTCTTTCTAAACTCTTCGAAATTCTTTGCAGTTGGTTTTTTTTATGAAGTACAAAGCGAGGTATGATTTGGGATTTAAATCATTATGGACATTATTATCAATGTTCAAAAAAGAAAAAATATTCTTCCAAATAGTTCAACTTTTTTCTTTTTAATCAATACCAATTGTTACTTAGTCTTTTATAATGAAGATTTGCTAAGACTTTAAGTGCAATGAATTAAATTTACTAATGATATCTTAATTAAAATTTTAGATTCAAATAACAAAATCGAAAAATGTTTTGAAATTGCTGTTTAATTTTTAAAATATTAAATTAAATCAAAATGGGTTTTTCACATAAAATAAACATATTAAAAATATTAAACCAATAAATTCACTTGAGCAGCATTAATATTTTCAGAAAAATTTCACTTTAAAAAAAAAAAAAAAAAAAAATAATATTGTCTTTAATTGTATTATCTTATCATTACGTTAATATCATTACAAAAATGAAAGTTAAAGCTATTTAACTATTATTCTTGTAATACCGATATTTAACTTATAAAGAGTTACGATAATTGAGATATTTGAGTATTTGTAATATTGTATGGTAAATATTTTACTTTAATAAATAATTCTTAATATTTCAACCCAAAAAAAAATTAATTTTATCAATTGGATAAACCAAAACAATCAAACTGCGAGGTATATAAAATGAAAAAAAAAATTTCTGTATAAGTACAAAGGTATTTAAATTGTATTCAATTTGATTATTTAATAGTTTTATATTTCATTAATGAGTAATAATTTTAATAACATATCTTAAATGAGGAAAATACTTGCCATAATTGTTTGTTTATTGAAATAGGCACGTTTTTCTTTTATAAAATAAAACAAAGCAGTTAAAACTTTCTATATAAATAGTACTAGAGACATTTTTTTAAAACTAGAAACGCTGAATTCCACAAAAGCAAACAAACTAGTGAACAATTTAAAATATAAGGGGACAAACTTTTTTTTCTTCTTATTATTAAATTTTATAGTACTTAGTATCGTTTGGAGTTCATTTGTCTCTGTCAATTCTATGCAGCTATACTTTCCGTCGTCCTTTATTGCTTTATACAACAAGTAAACGATGTAATTTAAAGCCCAATTTCGACTTATTAGTAGTACACCCAAATGCGCAACAACCTGTATTATTAATTTAAAAGTATGAAACAAATAGAGTAAAAAGAATAGCGAAAATGGAAATAACTGATTGAGTTCAATGATACTTCACCGTTCAAGCTAGTCAACAAAATGGCGATTGTTTACCCATGTGATCGGTGACAGCCAATCGGAAGTGGCAGAAAGGTCGATAGGAAAAGAGTGACGTCACTTAAATTAGCTAATCTAGGGCTTTAGGCATAATATGCATTGGCCTTCCACGGGCTGTAGAAACGATACAGACAAGTAGAAACGATATTAGTTTGAAAATTGTTGGGAGAGTGTGTATTAGGGTGCTCCTTGGATTTTGCACTCTCACTTGGAGCTTTTACTGTGTATGAAATTTTCTCTTTTCCTATTATTTTTATCGCTATTTCTTATTATTAGGTGAACTCACTATTACGCCATTTTTCCTGTTTTCTGTAAGAACTTTAAAAATTCCTAAAATAAGAGAGGTCGTAGATCGTAAACTTTTACTATCTGGAAAGTCTACGATCTGAGATGGGAGGGGAGTTAGAGCCGGCTCTTTATTTAGTAGTGAAATATTTGTTAAAAATATTCCATTTTTTTCATTCATTCATTTATTTGCTTTTTGTTTTTATTATTTTATTTTATTTCTTTATTATATTTTTTGCTTAATTTAGAGGCTTTGACATGATATTTTTGAACATCAAAATTCCTTACATCAATATTATTGTTATCCATTTTTTACGTGTCCTTCATGATTTCCTGTCAAATGTATCTTCACCCTCTCTTTAGAAACTAATAAGAAGATACTTTAGCCTTGACTTTCTAATTTCTTGTAGATTAGCGATAATAATCTTCGTTTATAGCGCTACAGCCCTGAGTGGGTCTTAGCTTGGTGCAAAACTTTCTGTTCTTAACTTTGTTTTTCGGTAGAAAATTTTCATTATGGTTAGGTCTTTTGTTACATCATTTAGCCATCTCTTGTGTCCTAAGATCATCACCTGAGCATTGCCAAGGGCCTAGCCCCAGTTTTAGGGCTCTATCTCTTAACGGTCCTGATGGATCCTGTTCATTTTGATCCTGATCAGAAAACGTAGACAGCGTCTGAACTGGTACTCCTCTCTCCTAACTTCCTCTCTACAGCTAACGGTAAGACTTTCAGCCACGACAGATTTAACATGCATCTTGCTGCGTATGCACGTTGGTTGTTTTTTGAGCTACCAATTTCGAACTCATGTCCCCCAAAAAGTCGAATTTTTTTTTTAATGGTCCAGATCGCTATTGTTTCTAAACCTACTTTGTGAATAGTTTAATTTATTTAAACCAAAAATTCGTCTTAAAGTTTTTTCTTTCAAATGTCAATTAATTTATTTCGTTTGAGATTTTCTAAAAGTTATCAAAGGCCTGATACCAGTATAACCCTATGTTTACGGTGCTTTATGAAGCCTGTGATTTTGGTTCACCTGTTGTACCACCCAAGCAAAACGTTAAAATTTTTAAGTAAGTATTGTTATAAGTACTGGCTGTTATTTCCTTTTCGTATGATCGCATTAATTTTGCTTCGAAATATTACTATCGTTGATTGAGTGGCAGTATTAATCTAGCAATATCTTGTTCAAAAAATTTTCTAATGACAGTACTTAAGTTTTTCCATTGATCTTTACCTCCCCCAAAGTTTGCAGGATTGCTTCTCCATTGCCTAATTTGTGGTAATCCTGCCACAATATCTTTGCATTTTGAAAAAAAATTTGATTCTTCTAGGTTTACTTTGAACGTTTACCTGTAACCACTTTTTCAATGCTTTTAATTGTTTATATTGGCGAAAGAGAATTTACCACGAAGGATTTCTTCCGTGGTATAGCGTCCTTTTAAAATTTTCTTCTTATGATTCTAAATTCTACGTTCAATCCATCTCTGATTTAATGAATAAAATGGGATACCACAGACCAAAAAACTTATTTACCGTACTTATAAAAATACCTATGATCAGAAACGAAGATGCTTCTAATTTAATGTCAAGGTTCGTATTAATTTATTTCTCTTTAGTCCTTTAAGAATACACTTTAATGTTCATTTAAATCCGTAAAGTAAAAAGAATCTTTTCAAAGGAAGTGATGAAGTCTGACGAAAATTAATAACTGTTATTTTTTGCGCGGCCAAAGAAAAGGGCCAACGCACCGTTCTTGTTTAAAACCAGTTGTTTGGCGGGTTTAGTAGAATAATAATAATTACCTTTTGTTAATCATGCCCTTTTGGTGTGGTACTTGGGGGATCTCCAACACCCACTTTTCAATTTTGTCCCCACCTCTCCTCCCCCTTTCCTTAAGAGTCAAGAGAAGAAGGAAAAGAATTTGTTTAAAACTAGCTAGTTTCATAGCAGAATCTAGTTAGCTAACTAATAGTTAGGGTCCAGTAAAAATTGTTTTATCCTGTTGTTCGTAAACGAGTAAACAGATCCATGCTGTGAGTTGGTTTCGTTGAAAGATCTTTTCTTGTTATGGGATTATATATTTTTACAATAATAGAATTCAAATTTCCTTTATCGCACAATACCAAAACTTAATTTATTTTTAAAGATAATGTTTTTTTTATTAAATTGTATTTTATGATATATATGTTTAAATTATGTTTTTGTGCTTGGGGTTAAAGGTTTTTTTTTTTTTTTGGTTTGATTTTTAAAATGTGTTTTTAAAGTGCGTAAAAAATTATCGTCTAAAGTGCAGTTTGGCATTAGGGGAAAAATAGATGCAGAGCTAAATTTTTCAAATTTTTGATGGAAAATCCTTTTTTTTTCTTTTTTTAAAATTAAAATGGGAATTTATTTGGTGTATTTTTAGCATTTATTTGGCGCAAAAAATTTTATTATTTCAGAATGATTCTAGCAAAACTTTAAATAATGTAGTTAATGATGTACCGAAAAAAAATTATTATGAGATATAAATACCCATTTTTGAACAAAATTTTTGCTGTAATTCAAATTTTAAGACTTTTTTTTATTACAATTCTAACGTAATTAGCACATTTTAAATTAATTTTAAAAGAATTGTACCTGAAACTTACCTTTTATTATCCCGATAAACTCCACATTTCGATTAGCAGGAAGGTTCAAGAAGGATTGCCTCGATTTTTGATATAGCTTCATAAAGTGATTATTTCTATACATGTTATGAACAACTAAATTGTTGTAAAAAGAAAAGATACCAAAACCAGTCCATTTAAGAAAATAAAAAAACAAGCTAAAGAATTTAAATTTAAATTGAAATGAAAGCTGGCAAGAAAACTATGCATTTTTTAGAACCCCTTTCTCTTTCCTTTAAAAAACAACTAAAAGATTTATAGAACTTCCAATTAAAAAAATCGCTATAATCACTATCGTATAATAAATTCTAATTCATTCTAATGGGATCCCAAAAATTTTGTAAAACAGGCAAATAATCTATGTTCTAAGTTTTGAGGTGGTAAAAAGAACCGGTACGAAAAAGCATCGCATTAGTAAATATATGATTTTACTACCGATTCAATTAGAACCGTTGAGCCGGAACTTAATGAAATTAAATATCTATTCGATTCAAAATAGATTATATTATATTTTAATGAAATTAACTGATTTATGAAAATATTAGTTTAAAATATACGTTGTGTTAAGTTGCTAATTTCTTTTCTTGATTATTTAAATTTGTTCGAGATTGTTTTATCTAATTAATCAACTATTTTCGTCCAGTTTATTTTACTTACTACACTCTTGGAAATAAAAATTTCCCTTTTGACGATTCAACAATCCTTGAGCTATATTTCGTTGATTTTTAGTATAATTTCGTCAAGAAATCACGTAATTTGTGACGAAAAGCGAACTCTCAAATCTACGACAAAAATATTCCCTCATCTTGAAACCTCAGTGTTGTGCGTTTATGGGAGATTGTTAACTAGAATGACGAAACTTAAATTGACACTAGACAATCGAAGTAACCCGACTGGGCTGTATGTTGGTCAAGAGTAGTTGGTCAGGAAGACAGGAAGATCCCGGAATCGAATCCTGCTTCATGCATAGGTTAAATTACGAATGCATAGGTTAAATTACGAAATATTTTTTTTTAAATTTTGACGAAATTCGTCTCCTTGAAGTAGTGACAATTTATTTTGTCACTTTGACGGAAAATTCGCTCGGAGCATATACCAGGAAACAGTTTCGTCAAAAACATGATTTTTTTGAGTATCCATTTTTTTCCCAGTTTAATAGTAATGATAGTTAACATGGATTAATTTTATTCTCTTCAGAAATATAATTTAATTTAACAAATATTATTATTATGATCATTTACAATAATTCCGTTATTGAACAATAATATGTAATTAGTATTATTAAAAAATTGTTTTTTATTGATGAAATAAAATTCTTAACAGTGTTCTTGACATCTTTTCTTCATTAAATTTTGCATTATTTTCCCATTAATTAGTTTTGCTCTTAAAAATATTTAATTTATTCATTAGCAAAAAACGTAATATTTGATCAAAGATATGAAAAAATAAAGTGTTGGATATATGTTAAGTTCTTTTCCCTCTAAATAAGCGTTGTGTTAAATTTTCAGCATCATAAAATGAATTGCTATACAGTTATAAAAAATGCTTGTTTGAATATTGATTTTGCTAGTACTATCTTTTAGCACTAGCAGACTTTGCTATTGATTTTTAAAAATGAAATCATGCCCTGTTTATGACGAAGTGATTGAAGTGCTGAACTGTCTAACATGAGAATTTAATTTCTGAGAGTTTCAATAAATATTGAAGTCACTGCACTATAGATTCGCTGTTACGCTTTATTCAACGACCTAACAACGTTTCTAAAACAGAACATTAAGAGTTGTTCGCAATTTTTTCGAAAAATTTGTTTGCAGCAACGAATGTAAACATACATTATGATCTCACTTAAACTGGGAAGAGAACAAAAAAAAATTGAATTGTTAACATCAATATTCCACCTTCCTTCCAAAAACATTTACAGTCAAAGGACTGATTTTAAACAAACATTTTCTTGATCTTTTTTCAAATCATCATTCAGCCATTACATGTATAATTCTACGCTGCCTTTTTGTAAACAACCCTTTTGGCCTTACTAACTAGTCTTCTGGTCCGAATATATTTTGATGATTGTTCCGTACCTCTTTCGCAAAAGGAAAAAGCAGGTAGAAAATGTAAATAACCAAATAATGATGATAATAGTAATAAAATTCTCTGACTTCGGTGTACTTCGAGAAATGGCTGATTATACCATGTGTACCAACTTTAACTTTTTTCCTTGCTTTTTTTAATTTTTTTTTTTTTTTTTTTTTTTTTGTTTTNTTTTTTGACAGAATACTATTTTTTGCTGACGTAGAATTTATCCCTTGACGGCTAAAGCATATTTTATTTTTATGTTGCAGGGCCACTATGAAGACATGTCTGTGGGAAATATGGAAAGGCTAGGGGTAAGTAGTTCATCATTATGAATATTTTGAAAAGAGATGAAAACTCTTTTTTTTTTTCTCCTTTAATTATTTTTCTTTTTAGAGATTAAGTTGCAGAGGTGGCCAGCCTTTTTCGAAAGAGCCACATCTGGAAAAATATATGATTATGTGAGCTACTTCTAAGTTTTCCATAATATAAAGGGGGAAAAACGTTCATATGCTAATTATGGGATATAAGGCAAATGGCTTATTTTTACAGATTTAAAAAATAATGTAATAGAAAAAGTACGTAACTAGATTTTACTGTTAATAAGCATTTTAAAAATTGTCGGTTAGATTATGCATGAAACAAAGATAGAAACGTTTTCCTAAAATACTAATTTTTTTTTTTTTTTTTAAAAAAAAGTTGTTATATGGTTGATGATTATATGGTTGAATGATTGTTATGAATTCTTAGAATTTTGTGCATTTGCAATGTACCTAAGTTAGTAGCGAGCGAAACGAGCTTGGTTTGCGAAGCAAACCATATAAGTTTGCGTAGCAATTTTCGGGGGTTGGCGAGCGTTAGCGAGCAGGGGGCGCAGCCCACTAGTNTATGTTGCAGGGCCACTATGAAGACATGTCTGTGGGAAATATGGAAAGGCTAGGGGTAAGTAGTTCATCATTATGAATATTTTGAAAAGAGATGAAAACTCTTTTTTTTTCTCCTTTAATTATTTTTCTTTTTAGAGATTAAGTTTATTTAAAGCAGAGGTGGCCAGCCTTTTTCGAAAGAGCCACATCTGGAGAAAAAAAATATGATTATGTGAGCTACTTCCAAGTTTTCCATAATATAAAGGGGGAAAAAACGTTCATATGCTAATAATGGGATGTAAGGCAAATAAATAACTTATCTTTACAGATTTAAAAAATAATGTAATAGAAAAAGTTCGTAACTAGATTTTACTGTTAATAAGCATCTTAAAAATTGTCAGTTAGATTATGCATGAAACAAAAATGAATATCTTTTAATTCTTAATAATTATTAAACAATTATCTATAGATATATTTCTCTTACACAGCGACAAAAAAAGCCTCATTACAACTCCCCGAATGGCAACGCTAGAAAATCGACTAATGATTGCCGCTAAAAATGTCACATGTCAAATCTAGCTGAGGTGGCTCAACATATAGCGCTTTTAAAGGAAAAAAAATTATTCGGCAATCTCATACTATTAAGCTAGGCAGAAGTGAGTAGTCTTATTCGATAGATCTCTATTTTAGTATTTTGTCGAAAGCGCTTTTTTTCACGAATTTATATATTACGAATTTATTTGACGATTTTTGATTTATATCACGAATTTATTTGTTATTAGTTATACACTGAAAAATGAGTCTCAGTCGTGCTGTTACGCTTTAAGATTTTATACTATGACACATTTCTAATAGGTTTAACGAATTACGTGTCATTTATTTGAATTCAAATTTATTTTAATGACTTAATGTTTACTAAAAAAATGTAATTTTAAAAAAAAAAAAGTTTTTATATGGATTTGAATGATTGTTTTGAATTCTTAGAATTTTGTGCATTTGCAATGTACCTAAGTTAGTAGCGAGACAAGCGAGCTTGGTTTGCGAAGCAAACCATATAAGATTGCGTAGCAGTTTTCGGGGGTTGGCGAGCGTTAGCGAGAAGGGGGTGCAGCCCACTAGTACTTAATATTGCTTGAGGATTTGAACTCATACGAAAAAACGAGCAAAGTGTCATTAACGGATTACTTTTATGAATTTTTTAATGAAAAGTTAGATTTAGAAAGAAATCCTTCAAGAACTGTAGTCAAATCTTGATGTTACGAACTCGAAAGGTGACAATATAATGTAATATAAAAACTTTGGGTTATCAAAAATCAAATATTTTTTGGAAATTAAGTCGAAATAAAGTTCCGTTTCGTTATTTTTCTTTCTTGATGAAGTAGTCACTTTTAAAATTTCAGATTTTTCCCAATCACCACAAACTGATAACTTCAATAACTATACTTCAATAATTATACTTCCTCCTAATTATCTCTTTCTCTTGCATTCATTAAATTGGTAAGTTCTTACCTTTTTTATGAGCAAACTTATCTGTGCACACATCTTACATGTCTGCTTCTTTAGAAATGGTCATGCAGGCAATTTCTTTTCAAGCTTGGTAATCTGTTTCTAATATTAAAAAATAATTGGCTAGCAAAAGCATAAATAAAAGTGAAAATATTAAAAAAATAACGGGCTAGCAAAAGCATGAATAAAATAAAATAAACACATAAAGAGATAAATAAAAAAAAAGCAAGCGATAAAATTAGAATAACAATTTTTAGAACAACAGAGTTTTTAACAGGTTTTTAAGAGTGTAAAATTGTTCAAGAAAAATTCTTAAGAATTAGAATTCTAATAAAAAGTTCCAATTCTGTAAATTACTGCAATTTTCTTTTCTTTTTTGCTAGTCAGAAATATCTTTTTGAAATATAAGATCATCGACAAATATATGTGGCTAAACAAGGCTTTTTCTTTCCACTGGCCACATAACAAACGGGTAGAGAATTCTGATTTTTTTTCCAGAGGTTTCAATTACAAAATTGCTTAAAATTGTTTCATCTACAATTTGCACATCTTATTCAAGAGTTGCTTCTTATCGAATCATACTTTTGAGTGTAGCCTTAAAATAACCTGGTTTGGAAATTTTCAGTAATACTCCAAATAACAAAAAAAGTAGCGAAGGAAATACAATCAAGGAATCGCTGTGAACAAAACGTAGCTAAACAATCCCTGGTTTGCTGTAATGCTAAGATTTTTCTATTAGTTCATGCATAAATTATTTTAGTTAAATAATTAGTTTAACATTAAAAAAATAATAAA
This sequence comes from Parasteatoda tepidariorum, assembly GCF_043381705.1. Classification (NCBI taxonomy): domain Eukaryota; kingdom Metazoa; phylum Arthropoda; class Arachnida; order Araneae; family Theridiidae; genus Parasteatoda; species Parasteatoda tepidariorum. The sequence continues at coordinate 21,924,639 of NC_092207.1, forward strand.
TGAATTTTGCAAAAATTTTCTATGCTTGATTGTTTGAATTTCAAAACATGTTAACAAATAATCTAAATCTGAATTAAAATATTGTATACACGTTTTGGGGCTTTGGAATGGTGAGAATGAGCTTTCGACAGTAGTCAAAAGCGTCTTCATTTTAATAGCATAGTTGAGGCTGCTGTCAACTACAATAGCATAAAGAATATATTGCCCGTGGGAATATTGGACATTTAAAGTGTTAAATATTGTATTCTTTGCTTTAAAGTGTTAAATATTGTATTCATTGATTGATTCTGTAGTAATGTATTTATTTAATGAAATTAAGCAAACTAGGCGAACTCAGGATTTTGACCTGAAGTAATGTGTTATGTTCAGATCCCTTATAGACCGTAAATTATTATTGCAGAGACCACCTTCACAATCCCTGAATTATGGTTCCGTAGGCGATGATGTTCGGTCCCCCACGGGTTCAACTGGCACTCCATGTCCTCTGTCACAACAGCCTTCTTCCCAACAAAGTACAGACAATAACAGTGAAGCTGGTAAGCATTTCAATTTCTTTTTTTGTTTACTTATTACGGCGTTTGACGTGTTTTTATATCTGGGAAATGAATAATTAATGGACCACTTTCCGAATAGCTAGAGCTGGTCAGAAGCGACTGGAACTCCGTGCATGATGACAATTGACAATGTAGGTTTCAATTGTTCTCTATGTGGCCGAGCGGTTAGCGTGCCTGAATGCGAAGCCAATAGCCGTGGGTTCGAATCCCGCTCTTGGCATGGATGTTTCTCTCTATGTGTTGTCATATGTTGTGTGTGAATGTGGCCTACCCTTTGAATGGGTATTTGTGGTAGTGTGGCGTGGGTAATGTTGCTCGACTTCGTGACTTACGTTCACAGGTGCCCACTGGGTAACGTTCAATGAGCAACACTTCCGGCATCTTCCAAGGTGAAGTACGAAAGTTCAGTACCTGCCTTTACGTATTTAAGATTTGCCTATTTGTAGTTTAAGATTCAACTTCAAAAATGAATAATTTTGATTTACTCTATTCTGCATAGTTTCAGCATAATAAAAACAAAAGATAACGCTCACTGCGCAATAACAAATTTTCACATAGTAGAACAAGATCGGGGTTACTTTCCTGATATGAATCATTTCGTCAAAGGTTCAACTTTCAAAACAATTATTGAAAGAAATATTTTACACGTCGAGATAAATTTATTACTGCATTTTTACAACATGTTATTAATTGGTTTATTAAAGTCTGAAACATACAATTATCGAAGAAATTGGTTCAATCTCAAAAGTTTCTTTTTACCTGAGCCCTAAATAGAGACGAATATAATCGTCAAAAATGACTCGTATTTAATATCAGACGGAGGGAGGGGAGGGTTGAGAAGAATTTGAGTGGTCGTAATGAGAAGCTTTCAACACCATTGAGTTACATCCGTTCGAGCANATTAAATTAATTTATATCATATCTCAAAAGTTTCTTTTTACCTGAGCCCTAAATAGAGACGAATATAATCGTCAAAAATGACTCGTATTTAATATCAGACGGAGGGAGGGTAGGGTTGAGAAGAATTTGAGTGGTCGTAATGAGAAGCTTTCAACACCATTGAGTTACATCCGTTCGAGCATAAAGCTGGCCTTGGTTTTTCAAGAGCCCTTCTCCACTTGAAGAATTCTTTTTCTTCTTTTAATCCGACTTCTATTTACATCCTAGTTTATAAGTATTGATACAATTCATTATTTTATTCCTCCCTTTCGGGAACTAGTTTTGTCACTTTTTTTTTTTACTTTTTTTCGGTGGTTAAATAAGAACTGCGTTATTTATATATCCTGGAGTTTTTGTTGTTGTATTTAACTCTTATTATACAGCTAATCACGTTTTTTTTTCTTTCTTCCTACATAAAAAGGTTGCTCGTTCATTATCATTATCTTTTTGTAGGGCCATTTTTTTTTAGAAATGTTACGTTAAAATATTTTTGGGATTGAGGTTGATTTAAAAGAAGAAATTCAATTAGCTTAAATATAAATTGATTTTAAGTACTTTTCCGTGGGCAGGTGGATGGAATTTTCAAAATTTCACCTACACTAAGGAAGTGGCCATAAATTTAAGCTTCTGAATGACCGCGTTTATAAAATTCTGCGTTTATAATTTCAAATAAACTCGACGAGAAACTACGAAGTGAAGGCACGCATAACGCACAAGAGAAAATAGTTCTCGCCAGACCAGAGTTGGTTTGTCTTCCTGACTCCACTCTAACCTTTACTGTTCCATACATTTATGTAAAAAAAAAAGCCCTACATTTTAAATTTTTTTTGTATTGTCTAAAGTTAGCAGCAGGTGGCAGCACAAAGCATTAAGGGTAAAAAAATAGCTTCTCTTCGACATTTAAAAATTAATGTTAAATGTGGAAAGATGGGAGTATCATAAAATTTTTTGAATTTTACCACATTATAAATGGTTTTACTCTTGTTTCCATAGCAGCAGACATTCACAGTCGTATCATAGCTGAACAGTACCCATGAACAAGGCAAGAAAAACGTTGAATGGAATGGAACACTGTGAGAGATTTTCAATTTTAAGGGGAAAAAATACACTCACACTGGAAAATGAATTTCAGGAGAACCGTAAATTACTTATTAATAATAAAGCAAAACGGCTAAATCTTATTCAGATGAGTCAACTTTTACAAGAACATTTATAAATAACGTTCATGTTCTGCACTTATTAGGTACAGAAGACTCAATAGTTCGATTTTAGTAGTTATTCTAATAACTCCTAATCATTTTCCCCTTTTCCGGTGAAATTTTATTTTTGTTCTTTAACCCTTTGACGCAGATGGGACACCGCTGTCCCTTTTGTGTATTTTTTCTGATGCTCTAAAGCTCTAAGTACAAGCAAAATATATTTCGGTATCTTTTTAATCATAAGAAAACAGTCTAATATTTACTAAAAAAATCTGTTTAAGTGTTGAAATTATATTTACTCTAAAATATAAAATTTAAAAAAAGAAGAAAAAAATCGGTTGATTTTTTTTTCTTTAATTATCAATAATTGATTTTGTGAAGTAAAGAAATTTCAATGATGAATAACTGTTTTTTTTAGATCTAAATAATTGCAAATAGCTACAAATTCGTAAAATAATTGTTTGGAAGATTTCTAAGGCAGAAAAAGTCTCCGGTGTTTCAGGCTGTATTTCCTAACCATAAATTATTGCTAAAATAACATTTTTCACTTTTTTTGGTCCTAAATTAATACAAAAAAATGTAAAAAGCATGCAAAATATGTTACAAAAATTTTGTGTCAAATAGTTAATCCTGATTCAATGTAAACTCCACAGTTGAAAATGTTTCGTTTAATTCATTACCATGCAAAATGTAACTACATTTTTCTTCCAGTTCCCGAACATTAAAAGTCTTTAACACTATCAGTGTAGAAATACTTATTAATTACTCGTAAAAATTTTTTTTTAAATGATTTAAATATTGTATACAATCTCTTAACCCATTCTGATAAAAGAGTATGGGATGCGTGCCACGATTGAGTATTTGAAATTTCGTTTTTGTAAAAAAATAAGTAGAAAATAAATATAAATAATATTAGTTTTTTTGAACTTTCACTGCAGTTTTTCTCCTTTATTTACTCACTTTTAATTTTGAACTTCAGAATCACTACCCTATTTATCTTTCTTTGCTTTCTATATATAACCTTCATAAATATAAATTTAACTTTAATTTATGTAGCCAAAATCAAAATCCAGTAGGTCTAAAACAGTATTACGTAGCGTTTTTAAAAAGTGATTAAAGGTGCTTATTTTGTTCGGGATTTGTAAAGAGTGCTTAATTTTCTAACTTTTAAAAAGAGATTTTTTCTTTGCCGTGTCGATTGTTGTTCTAAATTACAAAAAAATGCATGATTTTCACAATTTTCTCTGCAGTACTTATCAGAAACTAGTTATTATTTTAGCTTGATTATGTGAAGTTTGTGAAAATGTTTTTGAATTTTATTGATTTTATGATCAATAAATTAAGAACTTTAAGCGATAGAAGAAAAAAAAATTATTACTGCACAGATCTTAATTATGATTTTTCTTTTTGGAAATTGATTCAAAATATTTTTGAAGTGCTTAAAAGTTGCTTATTTTTCGTTGAAAAATCTGGCTACGCACTCTGTACAAAGATAACTTTTTCATCGTACTCTAGTCAAATTCTTTCTCCTCTTTCTCTTTTTGGCGATAACATGGCGCGATAGATAAACAGGTCATGAATCCAAACCATTCCCTCCTTTCCTCCTATCATTGGGATAAGTAATATAAATGACTCTCAAACACCCTTCTGTCAGATGAGTGCAAAATTATCGTCTAGTTGGGGGGAGAAATCCCTCCCTCCTTTTAGCCGAAACTTAAATAAAAATAACAATAAAAAAAAGGGAAGAAAGAAACAGGGTATGCTTCCCCGCATCAGTTAGTTAATGCTGAGCTATCTTTTTGCTCTTTTCTATGGTCGTCTGCTGTTGGTGTATGTTTGGAAGGAGGCTTTGTAGGGGCCATGAAAGATTGATAGTATCATAACAGGGAGATCCAGGGTAGAGAATCTAGGGGTCTTCCACTATCGTTTGTCTAGGTTGGAGGATTTGAAACTGATCCTCAAAAGTCTTATCCCGCATTCCGTTTTCCGTATGTTTTATTATACTGTGCTGTTGTTGCAGATGGGATGGGAGTAAAAAAAAAATCGGTTTGACTGCGCGAATGTTAACAACCACTGCACCGTAGTAAACAGCCAGAGATTCCAGAACTTTTTTTTTTCTTTGCTAATGAAATACGTGATTTTGTTTTGAAGCCTGTGTTGGAATTTTTTTGAAAGCATTTTTGAAATTTCATTTCGGTCTAGGATCTAAGCGCGGTGCTGGGCGAAGCAAAATATAACCGAGTTTTCAAATTTCTTGCAACGAAACTCGCTGGAAATTCGTAAGAGAAAACGATAGAACTCGCAATTATGAACGTATAATCTTACAACGTGTGCTGTTATACTATGAAGCGTTTACATTTTTCATATTACAATATGAAAAACGCAATTATATATTATATTATAAATTTATTTATAAATTAAATTAATTTATATCATAAATCGAATTATATTGTAATAATATTAAAATTTAAAAAAAAAGTTAAGCAATTTATTATTTAATTTTACAAATCTAATTGCGTATTTATTTCATTTTAAAATGTAATCAAATTTAATGAAACTATGAACAGAAGTTTGGTCCTAGCCAGCTTAAAATTTATTTCTAAGACTTCTTTGCCTCCACCTTAAATTCTGGAATTTAATAACTGCTTGTGGGTGGAGGGGGAGAGTCGCGATTGTTTAGAGGATAGAGAGTTCGCCTCCCAAAGAGATGAGCCAGGTTCGAATCCCAGCGGTGGCTGGTCGAGACGAAATCTACACCCGGCTCGCCTGACCACAGTGCTGACATAAAACATTCTCAGCGGTAGACGAATCATGGGTTAAAATCCCCTTGCCGTCAGGCTGACCGTGGGATGTACCGGAAATACGAGTTAGTTCCATCAGAAAGTCCTCCACAAAGGCTAGTTTGATCTAGATTGGGTTCGAAATTTCAAGACCGCGGAGTTGAACATTGATAGTTGTTGACTCAGAATCGAGGCGGCTAACCAACGCCGATTATAAAACAAAATAAAATAAAATTGGGGATGGTGGTCTTATGACTATATGGTGAAAAGACACTCCTTTCTTAGGTGACGTTCTTACATAAAAATGTTCCTTAGTACTGTTTCCAGTTATTTACATGTTTCGGAAACTTCCACTAGATAGCAGCTCAATGCAATATATTTTAATCGCACAATACGTCATAATGCCTCCCCGGACATCTTATTGTTGTTCGTCGAAAATAATTTTAAAAATTAAATTACCTCCAGAACAATTTGTGGTGACAGTTATCATTGTAATTCCTCGAAATCCTTTATTGTTTTATTCAGTTTTTAGCGTATTTTACTTTTGCAAAGGGTTCTATAGTAACCGTAAATTCCTTCAGGAATAAAATCATTAAAAATTACGCTGAAGTAGAAAAAAATATTTAGGTGATAAAAATATAACATAACTTTGATGAATTGCTCTCGAAATCCAATTTGTTTGTCAGGTTCATCTGAAAACTATTCTTAATATTTATCTTTATTTATACACTATATTACGAAAAAAGAAAAGGAAATTTAAATATTACTTTTTATATTAACATAAACTATTCCAACGCGGCTATTTTAAAAATCAATCATTGAAAAATTGATACTATTGATATTGATACTAGTGTTACTGATCTGAATAATACTATTTGATAAATTGTTATTAGGAGTTAACCTAAACTTGTTTGTGCGCAAACCACATGAAAAAGCTATTAGCTTACACAACATACATAAGCTATTTTTATACCTATAAAAATAAAATGATAAAAGAAAATACGATACAATAACATTTCCATCTCTATAAGTTGACCACCTGTCTAAGTTGACAGCTAAAGAAATTCATTGCTAGGTGGTTAATTTACACGGGTTTCACTATATTACGAAATAAGAAAATATTATAACCGTCGTTCGCCAATTTTTGGGTTTTACGACCACCAATGTTCAACTCCGTAGCCTTGTAATTTTGAACCCAACTAGAAGACAAGGGAACTAACTCCTAGATCAAGTAATGGGAGAAATTTGCCTTCGTATTGGACTTTTTGATGGAACTATCCCGCACTTGCGTTACATGGAGAGGAAGATCACGAGAACCTCCCACGGTTAGCCGGACGGTAAAGGGACTCTAACCCATGATCCGTCAACCATTGAGGATATTTTAAGTCAGCGTTCTGGTCGTTGCGAGACTGATGCGGAATTCGCATAGACCAGCTATTTCTGGGATTCGAACCCGGTTCACCTCATTGGAAGGCGAACGCTCTGTCCCCTGAGGCATCACGGCCCAAATAAGAAAATAAAGAATTAACTATCACTTTTATTTGCACTATCTAAGACGAACGCTCGTAACGCGACAAAATTAAAAACCAGCAACTGAAAAAACTCGCGTTTCAAGCTAGAATAGTGCAAGAATTCTTGCTGAACTTTTCACCATAAGCATTTCTATAGAAGAAGAAAAAAAGTGAGTATCTTTTACTCCAACAGACTTAACTCATTTGTTGATCTAAAATTTAGTTAGAGTTAATTTAGTTTCCTCCCTTTCATCCACTTTTTTTGAATGACACACTAAATTTCCGTTGCTTTTACGGGGCACAATCCTCGACTTTTACAGTGTTCGTATTTTACTCTCTCTCTCTAATTTGCATGGAGTAGCTGTTCTCTTCCCTATTCAACCAGCAGAATCGGCGGAATCAGTGGCGCTATATTTCCTCAAATGGGTTTCAAAGCAACCCATAACAACAACGTCCAACAATCCCCCTGAACATGAAAGGGCCCCATTTGAATAGGGACCAATTTGCGCCCCCCATTAAAGTGTACTTGGGGGGCTTAAATTTGTCACCTTTTCCTTTCTGTAATCCAATCAGATGCGCACACGTTTTCGGATAAGGACATGAGACAGGATAGGGTTATCGAATGGATGTGAGGAGACTACTTGGCGATCAAATTTGGAGGTTTGGCATCATTCGGTGATGCACTTGTAAAATTCGTGAAAATAATTTTTAATTTGCGAATTTAAAAAGGGAATAATAAAATTTCTTTTTTAGGTACATAGAGGAAATATTAGAAACATAATTAAACGATTGATTCGTTTCGAACTGTTGAATTCAAATTTAATGTAATTCGATATTTTTTTTGAATAATTTTTCATTTACGTAGATTTAGAAAAATTTTTAATTTAAGTAAATTTGGAATAATTTTTAATTTACTTAGGTTTGGAATAGTTTTTAATTTACGAATTCATTCGATCGATCTCAATTTACTGTAATTAATTTTTTTTTTTAAATAATTGATGTTCAAAGACAAAATTGAGGCTATATTTTTTGTTAATAATTTTAGATTAACTACTTGAGAGACTATTATTAATTTATACATCATGTATATTAACTACGGAGTTTAAGCAATAACAATAATTAATCTGAAGAAACAGTTAACTATTTTTTGTTCTTATGTCATGGTATGATGGGAATTATACTTTAAATTGCCATGAACTTATCAAAAAATGAACATATTCATAAAATATATGTATATAATTAATTTATTTTTGGAAAGAATAAAAAAGTGCGATATATCTAAATCCGAACAAACGAATTAAATATAAAAGAAAAGTTCCTCAGCAACTGTTATTTAAATTTAACATCCAATTCGATTTGGGCAGTTGAATCAGAGTTTAATGTCATTTGATGATTTTTCAAACATAATTGAATATTTTTAAGAAATTAATAACAAACATAGTTTAATTTGAAGTTAAATGAAAGAAACATTTCATACTTATCCATTTTTAATGCAGTTATATAATAGTATTTCAAATAAAGTATCAATTAATAATAATCTTTCAGGATCTTAATCTTTTGATAAGTTAAAAATATTAATAAAAATGATACAATATTTCAATTTTATACAAAACATTAAAGAAAGCATTATTTGTATATTATCACAATACAATTAGTGCAATTATTGAAATTTAGAACAGTTTTAGAACTGCATTATACATTAACTAATTTTTTTAAATATCGAAAGTCGTTAACATTAATATAAATTGCATTAAATTTTGGTTCAAAGGTCTGAATTTAATCAGTTGTTAAATTCGTAAAACTACTTACGAGGTGCTTTTTTTTCGGGGGGGGGGTCTTTTTCTTCCTTTACTCTTTTTTTCCGCCTGCTTAATATGACGTTGGGTTACTTTAATATTGTTCTAAAATAATAATGAAGTGTTCTTTTCATGTACCAACGAAAACTAATTATGTGATCTGTTTTAAATTATCAAAATTCTGGTTTCTCATTCTCCTGTTTAAGCATGTCTTAGACTAATTGAAAATTTTGAGTTTGGAAATGTCTGCACATTTTGCAATGCACTGAGCTGATTAAAAAATCTCCAGGAGTTTCTATAAAGCTGTTCTCTTTAGGTTTAATATAATCAGCCCATGCGCCATTAAGCTAAGTAAAGAATCTACGAAGATTTACTCAATCAGCCGGAATTTATTTAGGCTTACTCAATTCTGTCAAAACGTAGGCGCTTCGAAGCCGTTAAAGTAAGCATATTTTTGGCAGTGGCTGAAAAAATTACATTATTTTTGTAGTTTACGGCGACTACTTAGTCACAAATGTAGTTAACTACAACTACTTTTTTTAAAAAAAATCTAGTGACTACAAACTACTTTAGAGATATGGTGATTACTTCACTACTTAAAGAAGAACTTAATTTACGCCTATGTTCTAAATGGCTTTGAATTAAAAAAAAAATTGGCTTATATTAAACTTGAGGAATTATTAAGAAATTTTTGTTCATGTTTACCTGATTCAGTTTGTTATTCTAAAACATTTTTCTCAAATTTGCTCATTTAACGTTTGAATTCTCGACAGTGAATGTTTAATTTTAAGAAAATACTAGGAAATTATCAAATACACAATTTTGTTAAGTGTTTAGTGCTCTTCTACTTCCTCTAAGAAATTAAGTACAACAAAAAATATGTTCCCTTCCTTTGAAATAACAATGCTTCACAAGTGTACATTCGCATGTGTAAGAGTCACCAAAGTGATAAAATATCTAGGCTAATTTAAATATTAGTTATACGTGATTTTAAATATGTAAATTCTTATTAACACTCATCCACAGGGGAATTTTCATTGCGTCCTTTGGCGGATTTGACCTCATAAAATTTGATAACTTAGTTGCGTTAGAACCTTGTTTCTTTACTAAACTAAAGTTAAGAGTAGTTATCAGAAATCGCGACTAACTACTGTTTATTTGTATCTCACTAGTCACTACACTAATATTTTTTTAGCATACTATATCACAAACTACGAAAAAAAGTAGTGACTACAGTAGTCTCACTGCTTGTAGAGTGTTACTTCCGATCACTGCATTTCGGCAATTTTGGATTGTAGTAATTTGGTAATAGATTAAATTCAAATAAAAGATGTAACTTTGCATAAACCAAATTTTCGTTTTACGTCATTTTATAAAAATTTTCCGACCACGGTTTTTCGGCAATTTCGGATTGTAATTTTGGTAATAGATTAAATTCAAATAAAAGGTGTAACTTTGCACAAAACAAATTTTCGTTTTACATAATTTTATAAAAATTTTCCGACCACTATTTTTCGGCAATTTTGGATTGTAGTAATTTGGTAATAGATTAAATTCAAATAAAAGGTGTAACTTTGCACAAAACAATTTTTCGTTTTACATAATTTTATAAAAATTTTCCGACCACTATTTTTCGGCAATTTTGGATTGTAGTAATTTGGTAATAGATTAAATTCAAATAAAAGGTGTAACTTTGCACAAAACAATTTTTCGTTTTACATAATTTTATAAAAATTTTCCGACCACTATTTTTCGGCAATTTTGGATTGTAGTAATTTGGTAATAGATTAAATTCAAATAAAAGGTGTAACTTTGCACAAAACAATTTTTCGTTTTACATAATTTTATAAAAATTTTCCGACCACTATTTTTCGGCAATTTTGGATTGTAGTAATTNATGAGGCAAGGGGATTGGCCTTGCGCTCAACCCATTTAGTCGCCTTTTACGACACGCCGGGAATACGTTGGTGCAATTCTACCCCGGACACCACACGGGGGATATATTAATTAATTTTTTTAAATATCTAAATTCGTTAAAATTAATATAGATTGCATTAAATTTTGGTTTAATGGTCTGAATTTAATCAGTTGTTAAATTCGTAAAACTACTTACGAAGTGCTTTTTTTTTTCGGGACGAGGTGTTATCTTCTTTTGCTCTTTTTTCCGCCTGCCTAATATAACGTTAGGTTACTTTAATTTTGTTCTAAAATAATAAAGAAGTGTTCTTTACATGTACCAAAGAAAACTAATGATATGACCTGTTTTAAATTATCAAAATTCTGGTTTCTCATTCTCCTGTTTATGCATGTCATAGACTAATTGAAAATTTGAGTTTGGAAATGTCTGCACATTTTGCAATGTGCTGGGCTAATTAAAAAATCTCCATGAGTTTCTATAAAGCTGTTCATGAGGCTTAATATATATGCTGTTCTTTAGGCTTAATATAATCAGCCCATGTACCATTAAGCTAAGTAAAGAATCTACGAAGATTTACTCAATCAGCCGGAATTTATTTAGGCTTACTTTACTTAATTCTGTCAAAACGTAGGAGCTTCGAAGCCGTTCAAGTAATATGTAAGCATATTTTTGGCAGTGGCTGAAAAAATTACATTATTTGTGTAGTTTACTGCGACTACTTAGTCACTAATGTAGTTAACTACATACAACTACTTTTTTTTTTTAAATCTAGTGACTGCAAACTACTTTCGAGATAGAGTGAGAGTGAGTGACTACTTCACTACTTTAAGAAGAACTTAATTTATGCCTATGTTCTAAATGGTTCTGAATTTAAAAAAAATTGGCCTACATCAAACATGAGGAATTATTAAGAAAATTTTAAATTGGAAATTTTTCAATTCAACAGTTTTTCAATTTGTTATTCTAAAACATTTTTCTCGAATTTGTTCATTTAACGTTCAAATTTTTATGCCTTTCTCGACAATGAATGTTTAATTTTAAGAAAATACTAGGAAATTATCAAATACACAATTTTGTTAAGTGTTTGATGCTCTTTTACTTCCTCTAAGAAATTAAATACAACAAAAAATATGTTCCCTACCTTTGAAATAACAATGCTTCACAAGTGCACATTCGCGTGTGAAAGTGTGACCAAAGTGATAAAATGTCTAGGCTAATTTAAATATTAGTTATACGTGATTCTAAATATGTAAATTGTTATTAACACTCAGCCGCAGACACAGGGGTATCTCCGTTGCGTCCTTTGGCGGATTTGTCATCATAAAATTTGATAAATTAGTTGCGTTAGAACCTTGTTTCTTTACTAAACTAAAGTTAAGAATAGTTATCAGAAATCGCTACTAACTATTTTTTTGTATCGCACTACTCACTAGTCACTACACTAATATTTTTTTTTAAAAAGTACATCACAAACTACGAAAAAAAGTAGTGACTACAGTAGTTTCACTGCTTGTAGAGTGTTACTTCCGATCACTGTATTTCGGCAATTTTGGATTGTAGTAGTTTGGTAATAGATTAAATTCAAACAAAAGATGTAACTTTGCACAAAACAAATTTTCGTTTTACGTCATTTTATAAAAATTTTCCGATCACTGTTTTTCGGCAATTTTGGATTGTAGTAATTTGGTAATAGATTAAATTCAAATAAAATATGTAACTTTGCACAAAACAAGTTTTCGTTTTACATAATTTTATAAAAAATTTTCCGCCCACTTTTTTTCGGCAATTTTGGATTGTAGTAATTTGGTAATAGATTAAATTCAAATAAAAGATGTAACTTTGCACAAAGCAAATTTTCGTTTTACATAATTTTATAAAATTTTTCCGATCACTTTTTTTCGACAATTTTGGATTGCAGTAATTTGGTAATAGATTAAATTCAAATAAAAGATGTAACTTTGCACAATCAAGTTCTCGTTTCACATCATTTCATGAAATTTTGAGTAGAATATTATTTGGAAATCTTTTATTTCCCTTCAGTGGTCAAAACTCTTGGCCTCTGAAACTGGCCGAAGAAATTTATTCCCTCTTATTCTTTCTCCGAATTTAATTCCAAATGCAAAAATTTTTCCAATTGAATTCCTTTGTCGCATTTTTAAAAAAAATTGCAAGTATGGAAAATTTTTAGTTTTAAGCAAAATAAGCACAAACCCACCACCCCCTATTATGTGCGTACGTAATATTTAAGCTGGCCCAATGAATCAGACTAATTTAGCAATAAATGATAAAATTTCTAATAAGCCTAAAAGTACCTGAGCTCATTGCAAGCTGCCTAAAATAAATCAGGCTAATTGAGCAATTAATGTTATTTCTCTAAAAAAAAGTGCTGAAAATAGTAGAATTTACTAAAAAAAATTCCAATTAGCCTGACGCTTTGCAAGTTGATGGCGGTGGTTCGCTAAGAGCTAGAACCTCCAATTAGCCTACGACTCATACGAATTGCACAACTACAAACTTATTATTATGAATCGCAATATCATCGATAAGCAATTCATTACACACTGTCTCATATTTTTGACGATACAATTATTTGTCATAGACATTAAGCACGAAAAAATTGCATTCATAAATTAAAGATTCTAGAAGGTACTTTTGATTGCCCCTCCGAATTTTCGTTTCTATACCGTCGTAAGTATGATGCATTATCGATAATTATTGTCAGAACTTCACGGAAACGAAATAAGAAGTTTGAATAAAGAGAATTATTGAATTATTCATTAAGCCGATGGCACTCACACGCAAAATCGGAATAAACTGTATCGTATCCGAACGTAGCTCTTACTTCTTTACTGAACCATCGGCATAAATTAATTTAAATGGTCATGTTTCGAGAAATATGTCTTATTCATGATAGATTGGGATTTTTCATTTCCCTTTTCGTTTTAAGATCAGATTTTTCTGTTCATCTGTTTCCTATGCATTAAAGTACTATAGTACACTTCCTGGGTCTATAGTTCAAATTATTTTTATTGCTTTTTTAAATGAAAGACTGTAATTTCGATTTTTTTTCTTTTTATCGATTTAATTTTTCTAAGTTACTTACCCAATCTCCTCAAAGAACAAGAATCGTACACCAATTTTATTTATTGTAAAAAAACATACTGGGGAAAAATATTTATATGGATAATATAGATAGAAAGTCCATTATACAGATGAAAATCTAATTTATAGACAGGAAATGTAAGTACAGATAATAAATCGATTTATATAAATAAATAAAATGTTGGGATTTAAGTGCAAAAGCAAAAATGCAGGATATTATAAATTGCAGGGCATTTTTTGATATGAAAAGCCGTTTGTAGTAAAATATAATTCATCATTGTAGTAAGTCATTAATAATAATAATAGTAAAGCATTTTAGCAACCTGAAATTTGAACTCTGTGGCTCACCAGTATTATTTATAACCTTAGCAGAAACATTTTTTCATATCAAAATAAAAATACAGATTATTTTTTTCAGTCCTTTTAAAAAAGAATTTATTTTTTAAAAAATTATTAATTGTATTGTCTTACTCCATGGCTCCCCTGGCCCATAATAGGGTCTTGGGAGAATGCATTAATTTATAATAGAGTTTTTGAAAAGGTAAATTATAGAAAAATTTTAGAAAATATTTTAGAAAATATTTTATGAAAAAATAATATGATTTTCAAATAATTTTAATGAAGTTTTCGATCAAACAATATAAATGCTAGCAAGAAATATTACATAGAAAAATGAAAACAACTGTAGAATAATTTCCGTCTGCATCGATATAAAAAATTAATTTAAAATATGGATGAAGATTTTTTTATATTATTATTATTATTCTCCGGTAAAAACTCTTTGCTGAGGAATCTAATTGGGAAGTTTATTTCGACCATCCACACACGTCTGCTTCACGTCATAGTTTCTTAACCAAGCTGAAGATAATTGAATTTATTTTTATAAAGGGGAGATTGTCCATGGTTAATTTCGGCCATTCACACACGTCTGCTTAACGTCATAGTTATTCATAACCAGGGCTTGGAGGGCTTGGATGTTGATGATTAATGCAACTTTTTTTTCTAAATGTGCACTACTGAATGGACAAATGCCCCCTTTTTTTGGAAAATATTGTCTTAATTATTTTTTTCTTTGAACCACTGTAGAGCATGTACTTGCAATCTAATTTATTTTTAAAAAAGGTAACAAAAAGAATAGACAAGCTACTTTACCATTGCAGTTTTTGGTTTCAAATTATTAGACAAAATTTAAAAATTTACGAGGCTGCACTAGACTTAAAATATCAATATTGAGAAAAACCATCGTTTTTTAGAGAATAAAAATCATTTGTCATCAAAAACTTTTTTAAGACATTTGAAAAGTCATTCCGCTATTACATGGTTTAGCCTCAAATAGTATTTAAAAATTGAAAATTTAACATTTGCTACAAAATTTCACTGCTAGGAAAATCATCGTTTAGAGAATAAAAAGCATTTATATTAAATTTAAAAAATTTGAAAAGTAATTTCACGATTGCATTGTTTGGCCTCAAATAGTTACGCAAATTGTAGAGAATAAAAAGCGTTTATAATCAGTTTAACAAAATATATGAAAAGTCAATCCACCTCTGCGTTGTTTGGACCACAAAATTACAAATTGAGGATTGAACACTTGTTGCAAAATATTAATATTAAGGAAAGACATAGTTTTTTAAAGAAAAGTCATCCCACCATTGAATTATATAGCTCTAAATAGTTAGGCAATATAGACGATTGCACATTGTTGCAAAATACCAATATTAGAAAACTCATTGTTTTGTAGAGAATAAAGGCGCTTGTAATTAATTAAAAAACGTGAAAAGTCATTCTACTATTGCATTGTTTGGCCTCAAATAGTTATTCAAAAATTGGCAATTGAAGATCGAACACTTGTTGCGAAGACACAGTTTCCTAAAGAAAAGTTACGCAACCGTTGCATCGTTTAGCCTTAAATAGTGCTGCGAAAACTGACAAATGACGAAGGATTATCATACTGACATGTAAGATGTTTAGAACTATTCGAAAACATATTTTTAACTCCTCAAGTAGAAGGCGTGGGAAAATGTGTCTAAAATTCCAATCACCCTAGTGAGCTCTTCAACTGAAGCTCTTCAAATTAAGGATACCTGCAGGGATAAGAGGGAAGAAATCACTGACATCTGGGTGGTCTTCTCACAGGTGAAGACGAACCATAAAAATTGACCTCTTCTCTGACCTCTGGTAGAACTATTTAGTGATTTTCGATTGCTACTTGTGTTTTGGCTTGGTATTGTTATTTAACTGTTACTACCTTAATAATCCTAGCAATTAAAGTTTTAATTAAAAATAACTGAGTAGTAAAAGATTATTTTTATAGAGTTTTACCAAATTCTAACTTCATTCCTTCCTTTTTACTGCAGAACATACAATTTTGAATTTCTTTTTTTTAATCCTGTACTTTTATTCCAATAAAAAAATCGTATTTTTATTGTATTCTCATTACTCACTTTATAAAATTTTGGGTGTGTTAATGGACCCTTCACAAAAATTTTTATCTTTGAAAAGATCTTTTCACAAAATAGTTTAGCATTAAAACGGACACTCTTTACAAACTTTTTTATCACGAAAACGGTACCTTCAAAAATAGCGGCACTAATTCGTAGTTTTTAAACAAAAACTCATTGAAAGATACGTTTTTGTATTTCTTATACCAAAAAACAAAATTTTATTTTCATTTATTTATGAAATTATGATTAGATTTTTCACAAAATGGGACCTTTGACAAATCGTTTGAACCAACTACTGGTTTCACTTCATAGGATAGAAATTGAAAAGTTCACTTCATAGGATAGAAATTGAAAATAGGAGTGGAATTGAGTAAATTCACAAACAGAAAGTGCATTTCCTTCCTTCCTACTTCCTAGAGTGGAAAAAAGAGCACATGTATGGCCAATGCGTTTGTTCCATGACGATTGTTGCATCTAAGGGCCTTGTACCCCACTTCTGCAAATGGTGTGTCTTGTTTCACTGGTAATGAAGGTTAGAAAACACACCTGAAGAAACATGTTCTAACTTTTTTCTTCTCTGTTTCGAAAAATTGCATGCTCGTTTTTGTCTCTTAATAGAAAAAAAGAAAAAAAATACACGTACTGTTTCTTCTGGACAATTTCACCTGTCGTTTGTACTTGGTGCCGTGTAGTATACTCAAACCCATTTGCAATGCGACAAAAAAAAAAAAATGGCCCCTGAATAATTTTTGGATTAATGATCGGATCTTTACGTTCTTGGACTCATTCTTAATCGTTCAAGAAGACGACCTCAAAGATGCTAATTAAGCAGTGCAGACGATATTTTAAGTTAAGAAATCAGATGCAGCATACTTTCTCTGAATTAACATGCTTTTTTTTTTAACCAATGAATTCGGATTTCTGACTCCCAAAATACTCATTAAATCAAAAGTTATTCAGCGTGGTTCGTTTTTATCTATTTATTTTTATTATAATTATTTTTTTTTAGTGCACTATACATAAACTTTAATTCGAAAAATGTTTTCTTCTGAACTTTTTCGGTAATCAACAATACGTGGTCCGATTTCAATAGAAATATCAGCAAACCATAATGATGTTTCATAAAATTCGTTATTTAAGAAGACACAGTAAAATAATGATTATTATTTTTTTACAGGTGATGCGAGTATTTGTTCAGGAGAAGGCTCAGGTGATGAGGATGATGATGAAAGGGGTGGTAAGAAAAGGCAGAAGAAGAGGGGTATTTTTCCTAAAGTAGCAACAAACATAATGAGGGCATGGCTATTTCAGCATCTTACGGTAAATTATATTTTTTAATAGTAATTTAGTCTTTGAAAATATAGCTAAACTGTTAAAGGGAAAGCTAATCTGTCCTCCATTTTAATGTTCCTATTTTATAGTTAAGCATATTGCGAATACCTAAAAAATCCAGCCGATTAACTAGCATAAATTAAATATACATTTTCTTTTAGTCTGTTACAATATAGCCTCAGCCAGTGAAATTTGAATTACGGAGATAAAAATATCAGAAAGAGAAGTCCTTTTCTTTAACAAACAAATAAATGTAACATCCGAAGCTGTTGAACTAGATTTGAATGAAATTAAACATGTATTTGATCGCAATTACACTCTATTAGAGAAAATTATTAAGATGCAAATATAATTTAAAATTGACCGAAATTTTTTTTAATACTTATTTTTAATTGTACATGCAATTACGCATAATAGTATTGTTATAAATAATGAATCAATTAATAGTCTCGTATGGGGTTAATTTTCTGACAAGTTGAAAAATAATAATAAAAATGATGAATTATTTCAATTTAATACTATTCAATTTTTTTTTTTTGAAAAAGAAATCACTAATTGAAGAAGTATTTGTAGCTAATTTTATCCCAATATAATATGTGAAATTTAAAGCAATTTCCGAACTTTTTAGGAGTCTTAATTATTTTGTCAATTAAAGTAATCCTTATATATTAATTTTAACAAAATATCTAATTTCATTCGAATAAATAATTAATTACATTAAATTTTGGCTCAACTACTTGAATAGTTAACTGCCTGGTTGTATAACTTATCTAATTATTAACGTGCTTTTTTTTTTCGGGTTGCTCTTATCGGTGCTTTAATTCGGTGCTCTGTTTTCAGTTTACCATGAAAATTTCTAACATTGTAATAACATCTAGTACTAGTGGGCTGCGCCCCCTGCTTGCTAACGCTCGCCAACCCCCGAAAATTGCTACGCAATCTTATATGGTTTGCTTCGCAAACCAAGCTTGCTTTGCTCGCTACTAACTTAGGTACATTGCAAATGCACAAAATTCTAAGAATTCAAAACAATCATTCAAATCCATATAACAACTTTTTTTTAAAAAAAAAATTACATCTTTTTAGTAAATACTAAGTCATTAAAATAAATTTGAATTCAAATAAATGACATGTAATTCGTTAAACCTATTAGAAATGTGCTATAGTATAAAATCTTAAAGCGTAACAACACGACTGAGACTCATTTTTCAATGAATAACTAATAACAATAATAAAACAAATAAATTCGTGATGTGAATCAAAAATCGTCAAATAAATTCGTAATATATAAATTTGTGAAAAAAAAAGTGTTTTCGACAAAATACTAAAATAGAGATCTATCGACAAAGACTATTCACTTCTGCCTAGCTTATGCTCTCTCTGGTTATTTCAGTTCCCGTTTTTAAAAGCGCTATATGTTGAGCCATCTGAGCTAGATTTGGTATGTGACATTTTTAGCTGCAATCGTTGGTCGATTTTCTAGCGTTGCCATTCGGGGAGTTGTAATGAGGCTTTTTTTTTGTCGCCGTGTAAGAGAAATATATATATAGATAATGACATAACGAAACAAACAAACTACAACACACAGGATTGTGTAATTAGTACTTTAATATGTTTTCAGACGCACAACTTGAAAATCTTAGTGGAAGAAAGTGCTAAGAAGTGACATTCTGAATAATAAAGCAAAATTTTGTGTTTAAAAACTTGTCATAATCAGATTTAGTGCATCGAGCATTGTATTTTTTGCCAGGTCATAAAGTAAAGCTGTTTTTAATGGAAAAGTGTGTTTAAACTTCAAAAGTTAAAACAATATTATGTTTTCTTTATTTATCGGAACAGCTTAAATAGTCACAATTTCTCGTTATATAACAGGAAGCATTAAATTATGAATACGTAATTAATTTAGCAGATTTCCAAACTGTAGGCTGGAAAAAAGCGCGACTAATAAAAAGTACCCGGAAAAAAATCATAAAACTCACTTTTAAGGATCTAATAAAGTCTAGATTTTATTCGTAATCTTTTTCCATACTTTCTTACATAATTTCAATTAATGCTTCTACAACAGCCAATTTATAAGAAACTAATGTTTTAACAAGTTTTAATAATAATAATTACCTGTGGAATTTTATTTCTTTTATTGTACGTATTAATGAAATAGACATTTTCGAAATGCTATTATTGTTTTTCAGCTGATATTTATAATTTATTCGCATAGTATAGTTCTAAATAAAAATTAAGTTCTAGTTAAATAATAAAAAAATATTTTTTCTCTAAAAAATATTTAAAATACACTTGTTACTAAAATGCCTTTTTTTTTTTATTTTTACTTAGTTGAAATTTAGTTAACTTGTTTTATTTTAAATTAATACTTGTTAGACCTTAAGATTTCATGAAAATAAAAAATGTCAAGATTATTTACTTCAGACTGTATTTTTCGGTAAAAATCATTCCTTTTTTGATTTGCCTGCTCTTTTTAAAAGCAACAATAGTTTAAATGATCATGTTCACACTTGCCCTTTTCTTCTAATTATTTTACGCACTTCAGATCAAAAAATTTAGAAATGCACGTATATTGATCGTAAGGTCATGTTATGACCGTTAAATTCGTATCATTAAGCAGTCGCAATTTTTTTTTAAATTATTCATCTCAAAACTTAATACTAACTCTGTTTCTTTTCTTTTTTTCTTTTATTACACGGACTTTTTTTTGGTGCATTTTTTTCCAGGTACCTTTTTTTTCCAGTGCTTCTTTTTCCGCTATTCTTTCTGAACATCTTATATCAACACAGCAGATGAAATTTCATACCATTTTCCAATTCGCTTTTTATTATATAGGTCTGAAGGCAGACCTAATAAGAACTTCAATCACAATCAAAACAGTCTGTAAATTAAGAAAACTATCTAAAAGTAATTTTCTAATAATAAAGAGTAAAAAAAAAATTACATACGTGTAATACATATAAATAACTACCTATAGTATATATAAATAATTACATTTAATTAATACGTTATTGAAGTATATAAGATCACAGATTACGAAAATGAACTTTTAGAACAGTTTTCTGGAAAGTATTTTTCTTCTTGGACTCTTCAATATCGTTTGCGTGCACCCAGAGGTAGTTGATTCGAACAAATTTGTTCCAGGAAAGCTTTCACGTAGAAATAAAAGCCCTCTTCAAAGGAGAGCAAAAACCTTCTTTCTGCCCCTACTCAAACTCTCGTTTGGAAAGATCTTGTGACATTTATTATCCTGATAATTCACTTTCCTCGTTCCAAAGGGAAGAGTGCAGTTGAGTGTATCTTCCAATAGAAGAAGCCTTGGGATACCCGAAACCCGGGTATTAGAATGACATATTTATGATTCCCGGAAAAACTGCTAACGAGAGCTGACCGCTTTGAGTGTCCGATGGCTTTTACCTCTTTTGAAGATAACGGCTTATAGATGGCGCTGCAGTTCCGAAGTTGAAAGGTCACCAATAAATCTGGCAGGAAAGGCGTCCTGTAATTCGAAGATCTAACTCAAGGGAAGAGTTTCTTCTTGGAAATAACTTTTTATCTTTGTTTCTATTGGATAGAATTTGAATTAAAAAAACAAAAAACTGAATTCATTATTTTGTTTAAATCAATGTTTGCTGTTAAATGTTTCCGTTTCTTGAAATCTCCTCCGTTACATGAAATGATGTTTTTTTTTTTTTTTTNTTTTTTTTTTTTTTTTTGGAATAATATGCTATTTTCATAACTGCTGTAAGTTTTCAACAGTTACGCATGACTGTTAGGTAAAGTTAATCCAATCAAAATATTTAACTATTATTATTTTGAATGGGGAAAATTTATTTCCATAAAATTTACATTTATCAGTGTATTATTATTGTTTATTTGGAACAAAATCTTATTTCATTAGGTTATATAAATGTAATGATACCAGAAAAATACTATTTCCATGGAATTAATAATTTGGTAGCATAATTACCGTTGCCATGAATTTAATACTAGAGTTGTTAAAACCGTTTTTAAACATTCATTATTAAAATAGTGAGTACCGTTTCCATAGATATAATTAATTAATTAATTTGGTATTGTAAACACTTTTGTCTTTAATTAAATATTGCAATTGCTATAAATGCTGTTACCTTAGAGTTAGTTAATAATAGCGTATTATCCTTCAGAATCATTATATTTTGTTAATTTTTCTGTTATTAATTGGAGAAAAAAAATGTATTCTGAAAAAAATCACGAAATATTAATTTAATATATAATTTTCTTTCTCGAGTGAAATTAGATTTGGAGCATTATTGCAGTACCGAGATTTTGTGCCATTAAACTCTATATTTAGTCCTTCATGAATTCTAATGTGAAATTTAGGAAAATCATTTATCATTCATTCTACCTAATAGAGTTAGCTCACCAAGAATCAAAGGATTAAATCAAAAATATTTCATATCTGAAAACCTACTGTATTAGTCTTCCCTTTTTGACGAGATTTTCTCTAATTTAACCAAATTTCCAAGACTCCATTTTCACTCGCATTTCATTTCCATTAACCACAACCCCCATAAAACTTAACTTAATTAAATGAAAGCTTTTGAAATTTCATCGTATTCTTTCGCCAAGCGTGAAGAGAGGAGAAGTTCCTTTTTTGTGAGTCAAATCAATCCCACTTCTGGAGAAGAGCAAAACGCTTTTCAAAAAGTCTCTCCACCGCCAAATGAGGGAGAGTTATGGTAATTCGGTGTCATGTGGCCCATCTTCAGGCAGGGAAGCCCATTTCGCTTCAGAACACCTTCCAGTGGACGTCAATTACCACCAATCATCCTCCTGACAAGATCCATAATTTAATTCATTGCAGTCTGTCTCTGCGCCTTTCCATGGACACGCCCACCTATCTTGTCTTGGGGAAAGGGTTATGTGATGAGTCAAAGCTTTGGTGCTAAAGTTACTATTTTTACAGTCTGATGTCAGAACAAATCGGCTTCTTGGTTTAATAATTGTGATTGTAGTTGATAGGGCGGAAGTTGTAAATTGACGGCTGAATAGACTAATTGGTAAACCTTACTAAGCATCTGAAATTTTTTCCCCTTAGTTTTATTGTTCTGAAAAAGATTTCCGAGTACTACTGTAATTGACGTTGATATATTTTATTCTAAAGCAAAACTTCTTAAGGCTGTTTTTCGGAGACTCCGTCGTCACATGAAATGATGCTTTTCTTTGAATAATATGCTATTTTTATAACTGCTGCGAGTTTGCAACAGTTACTCATGACTGTTAGATCCAGTTAAGCCTATGCTTATTTTGAAAATGGCGCAAAACGTCTATATGTATTAAAGCCTCAGTTTTGTGAAAATAAAAAGCGTTTGTGGTCTAATTTTTTTAAAATTTAAAAACTTGCAACAATGCTGCATTACCTGAGCTCATAAATATTTTCAGAAACTAAGAATAAGGTAGTGATTTTGATAATTTTCATCTAGGGGGAAAATGTCACCAAACTGGCGATTTTTAAAAAGTTTAATAACTTTTAAAATATTTAAGTTACTTGTCCGCTCTAAGGCCCAGATAATTCGTCACGGCAAGATGATGTATATGGTTTAAAATCCTACCATAGCTTCAAGCTGTAGCTTTTTTATTTTCCTTGGTGACAGAGCTTCAAGAAACAATACTAAACGTAGATAGCTAAACTTGTGGGAACACTTCAAAACTCTCTCGCCAAAGAAAGAAAGTGTGCTTTAGTTTTTTCAGCTTTAATTGAAAAATTATACACATCATCTTAATAAAAAGAATTGTCTGAATTTTTTTTAAAAAAACTTTTAATTGTTTAGGAAATGACTAACTAAGGTGGGGTAATAAACGTAATTTAGACTTCTGTAAAGAGAGGCATTTAAAACATTATAAAGATAGTTACATTATGGCCTATTTAATTAACTTTGCCTACATAATTTGATTTGACTAATTAATTTTTAGGTATTTGAAGATTCATGGATGATTTATTTGAATATTTTATTATAGACTATTTGATTCAGAATGATCCTGTACTGGTAGGCAAAAAAAGAACAGCAATACATACTACAATGAGCGCATTAAAATATGAAAATGACATGAACAGAATAATGATTTAAAAGTTACATTATCTATATTTCAGTTCTTGAACAGAAAAAAAACCTTATTTTGTTTTTTAAGTTAGTTAAATTATTCCTCATTATAAGAATAAAATATTTATTATTAATGAGATTTGATATCTGTGATTTAATATCAGAACCTTAAGTATATAGATATTAGATAATGCAGCACTATATAAATAATATTTTTCTACATAAATCTGTGGTTTAAAAAATCATAATGATTTTCTCGTCGTGGCAAGAAAGTGAAGGAAGTAAATTAAAAAAACTTGCCACATAACTATATTAACAAGTCTTGAAATTTTGGCGGCCCTAATTTATAGCGGCTCAGGTGATCGCCCATCCCTCCTAAGTATGGTCCAGTTTGTATGTTAAATCGGGAAGTGTGGTGCAGGCATCTGAAGTTCCTTCCATTACTGAAGTACAAAATACTACGAAGCCGTCAAGTACCCTCTATTCCACATCGTCACCCTTCTCTCAAAACTCCCGTATAATTTCACGCTTTGAGAATAATATTTGAATTTAACATGATCATGTTACAAACAGAGTGGAATCCGTAACCTCATTTGGTACACTCTTGTTTCAAATTAAAATTAGTGTATTTTGTACAGTCATTTCTTTTTATTTTTTTCACTCCCAGTATTAGCAACGATTTAAAGAACTTTTATCTAATTTTAAGAAAGTTGAAACAAATTTATTGATAACTTTTTTCTTCTTAACAATAAGTATAAGATTTTCCTGCGGTTCAGTGTGAGACACGCGCCGCGCAGTGTTTTCAGAAAGTCAATGATTGAAAGCTGTAAACTAATTATTTTATTGTGTACTTAACTGCTATAATTATTGAAAGCAAATTTAAATTAAAATCTTATGGCTCTTAGACAGTTTTGAATCCTACTTCTAATTCTACTTTCTTTTAATCTTAAAAACAGATGTTCAAAATGTTTTTAGATATGAATGTTCATCTTTAAAATATAATGTTCTTAGATAGTTTTGAAGCCTACTTTTAATCCAACTTTGGTTTAATCTTAAAAACAGATTTTTGAAATGTTTTTATGAATGTTAATTTTTAAAATCTAATGTTTCTTCTATAGTTTTGACGCCTACTTTTAATCCTGCTTTAATTTAATGTTAAAAACAGATTTTGAAATTTTTTTTAGCTATGAATGTTCATTTTTAAAATCTAATGCTTCTTAGATAGTTTCCTATAGCCTACTTTTGTAACCCTACTTTGATTTAATCCTGAGAACAGATTTTCTAACTATTTTTAGAGCTATATGAATGTTCATATTTAAAATCTAATGGTTCTAACATAGTTTTCTATAGCCTACTTTAGTGAGTCTACTTTGAATCCTACTTTTGTTTAATCTTAAAAACATATTTTCAAAATGTTTTTAGCTATGAATGTTCATTTTTAAATTTCGAATTATCCATTCGTAATTAAGTTCTGGGTTTGAAAAAGTTAAATCAGTTTTCTGGTAACCGAATTCTTCTTTCCTCCAGCCCTAAAAGCTATCCTATTGCTTTCATCCTATTTCCAACAGCAATGACAAATATGTTTTGCTTCCATACTCCAGATATCCCAGGATGCTCTCTGCGGGGACTCTAGGGGGCAGGGGACCAACGGTCTTGATTTATGGACAGTCCTGAATAACTGGCCCCCGCGGGCGGGCACATGGTTATTAATTGTATCTGCCTGTCATATCCTCAAGTCCACTCTTTACGCCTGCTGCACACTCCCAAAAAAAGACCGATTTCGGGAACAGAATTTTTACACCTGAATGTTTTATCTTTAAAAACTTTTGGGGCTATTTTATAAGGGGTGGGAGAGTATTCTAGATTATATTTTTCTGATGGTGATTTAAAAATGTCCCCCTAAAGAGATATATTTTATTGCTCTTCACTCCTGCTCCTATAGAACTATATTTTGCTATTTTGCGGCGAAGGTGGAGGTGCACAGTCATATTTTCCATCATATCTGATATTCGAAATTATAATTGTTGGAGAAAAGTATTAACAACACCCCTCAATCATTAGCAGTATTTTGATTTCCTTAAAATTGAAGGTTTCGTAATATCACCATCAAACAATCACGGGAAGAAAAGCATCAGAAAAGGGTCAGTGTAATATTACGAAAAAACAGGACTAATAAGCTTTGATGTGAAAATTTTTTAAGAAGTTTCCAACTGTTTAATGACATATGAACTTAAAAAACGGTTAATGGTCATAACATGTCCTTAGCATATACGTGTATTTTTAGATTTTTGATCTTAGGTTAGTAAAGGGGTAAATGTGACAAAGTAATAACACCGATTAATTCTGAACTATTGTTGTTTTGAAAATTGGCAAGTATAATCAAAATGGAACTGATTTTAACCTAAAATAATCTTAAACACTTTTTGTTTTAATTAATGTTAAGATTCTAATAAGTATTATTTCGTAATTAACAAGTGAACTTAATTCGAAGAGTCAGAAATCCAAATCCGTCGGTAAAAAAAGGCTTATTTATTCAAAGAAAGTAGATTTTTGTGCCTGATTTCATCTCTTAAAATATCGTCTGCCTTAACTAATTAGCATATTTGACGTTATATGTTCGAGCCACTTACATTGAATTCAAGTACTTGAAAATGCGATTAATAGATTAAAAGTTATTCAGAGTATTTCGTTATTTTCCCTCTGCACTGTACCTTTAAATTTTCACTTTGACATGGAGGATTTTTTCATATATTCGGAACATGCATCTGCCTTCCGAAAAAAGGGCAATTTAACGAAATCATAGTAATCGTACTCAAATGACTATAAATAAATAAATGTCTCGATAAATCATAAAATTCATATTATCACTTAAATGAAGTCAAATAAGATTTTTAAGGCCGTAACATACTTCTTTCGTTTTTGCAGTTAAAGAGAGAAAGTATAGATTTTTCACTAACAATCAACCGCTGTAAATTTTGCTTAACTGGCTTGTCTCAAAAATGTTCGACGATTTAAAGAAACATATTTTTAAAAAAAAATGAAAAAAATAATCTACGGTGGTTTGCTTTTTCTTCATCTTAGGAAGCAAAGCTGCAAAAATGCAGTCATTTTGGAAGCATTTTTTAGCATTATCTGTTGACGAAAAGGAAGAAAATTTTTCAACTGACCTGAACAGAACAGAAAGGGCAGTTTTTTTTTAATTGTTGGTCATATTTTTGGTCACCCCATCTATGATTATTGGTGTACAGGGGACTTGTATAATAATTGTTTAATGGACTTTCTCCCGTAGTTTAAACATAAGAAGTATGACAGAAATCCTTCTAATTTTTATAGGGTACTGGTAAACACATGTATACCTACTAGTTCTTTCTTTCTTTTTTGTATACAAGTTTCTTACATATTTTTCTTCTCTGTTCACGCCCTTCAACTAGCAGAAAAATCTAAAAGCCCAGAAAAAAAAAATTCCAGCAGTTTGGGGAAAAAAAACTCCTTCCTCCACCTACTGACAAAAGAATTCGAAAAGAGCAATCCTTCATACTCAAACAAGGGAACAATGGTTATCTGCGATTTCCCCATATATCCCTCTTCTACCCTCCCATATGTTTTCCTTTTTTCAGGTCCCTGGTAGTGGTTTTCTTTTGCTGTAATCGCAATGAAGAGAGTTTGCTTTCTTTCACAGAACTTTTTTATTACATCGCTTGGAAAGTGGGGGGACGAAGGAGTGGTGGGTTTGATTTCACCTATGACAATCATTAATTAGATGAGAGGGATTATTTTAAATGAACTGGGGATAACGGAATTCTTGTATCCTAAAAGAGGGAAAAAATAGATTCGATGTAAACTGTGTTGGGAAAAACAGTGTCGGATTTGGATCAAGGAATACTTTAGAAATGAGTAGCGATAGTAAGATTTTTATATAAATCAGTTATATTATTATTTTAAAATGATTCGCAGTTAAAATTTATCATTAAAAAATGCATCGCGGAACAAAAAAAGCTCAAAATGCAACAAAAGGCAATGGAAAAACGTTGTACCCGAATTTAACGTCATTGAACATTCGAATGTAATTAGATATTTTTTAAAAAGTCAACTATTATACAAAGTTTAATTTCAAGTTTAATTTTGTTGTTAAAAAGTTTAATTTTGAAATGGATTTTTAATATTAATGTATTTTTAATGAAATCATATATTACATAATACATAGTTTCGTCGCGTTTTTAAAAAGTGCTTAAAGTTGCTTATTTTCGATTTTCGTTATTTAAAAGCCCTTGAAGGTGCTTTCTTCATTTCGTGTTTTTAAAAAGTGCTTAATTTTCCCTTTAAAAAATGAGATTTTTTTCGTTACCATGTCGATTTTCGCCACGTATTATGCAAAAGCGTGCATTTCACATTGTTNCATTCAGCCACAATCTCTTGTGACGTACCGTCGGTCCATAGCGTATGAAAGCGCCAATCATTTTACACGTTTGATGTAATACTTGCGAATCCGCATGTGCGTCTACTGAGCTGGGTTCGGTAAGATTATTGTCCGTGCAACTCTGCTGCATTTTGCAAGATATTCTCAATTTCAGACTTCATTTTCTACCCTCTGATATCGAACCGAAAAATCTCTCGATCATTTTATAACGGCTTACATAATCAAGAAAAGAGTTCCTTGTCAGAAACTAGTTATTTTCTCATGATCATCTAAAGTCTTTGAAAATTATTTTCCATTTTGTTAATGTATATAGTGCTTAAAAATATTTTTTGAGTGCTTAAAAAGTACTTAAAAGGTGCTTATTTTTTGTTGAAAGATTTGGCTACGCATTCTGTAATAGTATTATTATGAATAATGTATCGATGAAATCAATTAACAATAATGTATCATGGCCTTGATCTTTAGATAAATTATAAATACTAGGAGGCTTTTCAAAACGTAAACAAAACAAAGCAAACGTTGCCACCGGCGGAAAAAAGAAATGCAGCCAAAATTTGGGAGCCACGTAAGAGAATTATATATAATAGATTAACAAAAAATTGATAAAATATTTCGATTTCTAATTTAGTTTCCTAAGAGGGAAAAAATAGATCTGATGAAAATAGTGTTTGATAAACAATGATGGATCTAGATTGAGAAATGCTTCAGAAATGAGTAGCAAAAACAAGATTTTTTTTTTTTTTTAATAAATCATTTATATTGTGTTATTTTAAAATAAATTTTCTTGTTTTTTTGTCAGAAAATGTTCTTGATATTTAGCCTAAATATTTTAACAGGCACAAAAAAACTAGACTGCTTTCATTATTCTTTAATTTTTTTCTTCATAAATTGTATTATTTTGCATACATTGTATGAAAGTAGCAGTTTGAAATTTTTGACCTGGTTTCATGAAATTTAACACTTAAACTGAAAATGAAGTTTAAGTGCTATTTTCGTAAATTTTTGGCGAAATTATACTTACTATTTTTATCATTATTATTACATAAATATTTTTGGTTTTCATTTCTTATGGGCAGTTTATAATTAAAAACAGCTCAAACGTCGTAAACTTTTAAGAACATTTATAATATTTTTTATTATTTCAATAAAGTTTTAAATGGAATATCAATTGGCACTGCTGATTTTTCATATTTTGAAAAGAAAATGCTCAATTTGAGAAAACTTACAAATCGGGCAAAAGTTAAAATCAAAATACGGAAAATGTCTATGGAAGCTGATTCGGAGAGAAAAAATCGAATAGCGGACAGAAACCGTTTTTTCACAAGGTGGTCCATCTTCACTATATAATAACTCTCGGAGAACAGATTATCCTCGTTATTGACTTGTCAAAACTTAGTATTCCTCAAAATACAATAGAGGGCGATCCAATCGTCTTTTTTGGGAGGAAAAAAAAATTGACATAAACCGTCCTTGCTTTTCAAATGTCTTAACTCATAAAGGTTGTTTAGCATTCTGAAATACGAGACAAAATCGTTATGAGAATTAAACGGTAGATGGAAAAAAAAGCATTTGGGAAATAGGGCATCTGAAAAAAACGCGGAAAGAACACTTAAAGAAAAGCACCAGAAAATCAGTTTTTAGGGTATAAGTGTAAATTTCATTACTATATTAGATTAAGTATAGAACTTCTTTGTAATCTCTTTCCATACTTTTATAAATAATTTCAATTAATGCTTGTGCAATGGAAAATTTAGAAGAAACTTAAGTTTTAACACATTTTAAGTATAATAATTCATATTAATAATTACCTGTGGATTTCATTTCTTTTATTGTATTTATAAAATTGATATTTCAAAATGCTATTATTGTTTCTCAGCTGCTGATTTAATATTAATTTGGCAAGGATAGTTTATAAAATAAAAATCAAATTCGACTTAAATAATAAAAAATGTTTTTTTATGTAAAAATATTTAAAATACACTTGTAATTCAAACAGTGTTTTTATTTTTTATTTATTTTTTCGAGTTGACTTGTGAGTTATTAATTCTTATCAGACCTTAATGTTAATTTTAGACCTTAATGTTAATTAAAATAAAAATAAAAATTAAGATTTTTTACTTCAGACTGTATTTTTAGGTTAAAATCAGTTTTATTACGGTTCACCCTTACTTCATATCCAAAATCTAAAAATACACGTATTATATCTATCGTAAGGTCATGCCATGACTATTAATCGGTCATTAAACAATCCTAATTTTTTTTAAATTCTGTATTAGAAAATATCATCAGTTTGATTACTGTTTTTTGTGACATTACATCGATTTTTTTCTGGTGCTTTTTTTCCCGTGTTTTTTTCAGTTGCTTTTTTCCAAGTGCTTTTTGTAGACTTTTTTTTTTTCGTGATTCGAATTATGCTATGTATTTCTCCGGGAACTTCATAAGCAGGTTTCACTGCATTTATTTCTTCACAATTCGATAAAGTTAATATTTTCTCAATTTGAATTATATCAGAATTTATCGAGCTTTTCTTGATGGTTTTGAGTCCTTGAGAGTCAATAATATGCATTTATATACATATTTTTTCAATGCAATAAAAAGAAAAAAATAAACTTAATCACATACTTTTGTCTGTATATAATATATGAGGGAAATAATTCATATTCGTATATAAGAACTGATTGATGGCTTATCTTAATAATTAGATCTTGTTTTATGTCTTCGTGGGGAAAATCCGGTTTTTGTAATCAGCTCTTGTGTAAAGATTGTTAATAAATTTTTCTTTTATTAGTATTACATAATTATTACGGTTGATACTGTTATTAAATTAGATTTCCTCACATGGTACGAAAAGATAATAGACAGTTTTCAATCTTTAAACGAGTACACGTATTTTGATATGCGGCCTGAAAATGTAATAAGTATTTTTTTCTCATCAATTTCTCAACCAATTCGGAAAAAAGGACTATGATTAACGAAATTATTATTTTTCCAAAAGAATTTTAATTTTGGATTTAAATTAAAGAAAAACTTCGATGCAAATTGACGTTATTGAAATGATTACTAGTTTTCTTATAAAATTTATTCAATTCATTTTTCTATTTTAACTTATTTTTAAATATTCCATCTATAGTTTAAAATATCAATGTACTGTAGGTTCAATCTGCATTGATCTCTGTTTAACAGGTTTGCGCGCACTAAGCCGTCAAAAGAGTATGAGTGTGTGAAAATGAAGTATTCATTTCATTAAAAATATTTCAATTCAAGCAAAAACAGCTACATTAAACTAAACTTGCCATTTTCAGCAAGTCAACTTAAGCCATTTTTCTTTTTCTTTTTTTTTGGGGGGGGGGCAAGTTGTCATATTTGGATCGATGATTTTAGGTTCGTCAAGGTTGGGTCTCTAGATTCGTTTCAGCATCAGCAAAATTGAATGCATGTTATACTTTATGAATTTTGAAATTCACGCCGATAAAAAGCTCCATTACAAGACGGTGCAAATTGTGTTCTTTTCTTATAATATTTCAATGAAGACGAATTATAGATATCAGTGATACATTAATCAGGGTTGGCTTTTTGCCGGCAGAAACTGGTTTTTGCCATGCCAGTGGCAGAAACTGGTTATAACCGGTAAAAACTGACAGAAACTAAAAAAACGTGTATATTAGTTCTAGTAATTGCTTAATGACATTTTGTTTAAGTAAACTGAAAAATGTACTGATTATCATTTACTAGCTTATATGCTGTATCCAAAGTATTTGGGATTGAACTTATCATGTGCTCAAGAAGAAAGTGCCAAAATTTTACTCGCCAATATTAACCCAGATTTTGTACCTTATGTCATAGCTTTGCAAAACAAATCGGCCCCATTTCTTGAAACTTATTTTTCCAGTCAAGTTTTGACAACTACCCCAGTTGCTACATAGTGGTCCAGTTTTAAAAATTATGCAATCGATGAAAGTTTCACAAATCTTGCTTGTTCCTTGATGGCAATGCCTGCTAGTTCTGCTGGACTTGAGAGAATCTTCTCAAATTTCTCGTTCGTGCATAGCAAATTGAGAAATTGTTTAGGTTTAGAAACCGCATCAAAACTTGTCTTTTGCCATAGATCACTGCAGAGTCCAAACAATGTAATATTTGATTTTGAATGGTGATAATTATGTAAATAAATTGCACTTTGTTTAACATTTAATTGTTTTCTCTATGAATTCTCCATTGTATGTCAATCTCAGTACTTACTTTTATGTCATTTTCTGAGTTTCTGCAAGTTTCTGCCACAAATGTGGCAGAAAAGGGTTTCTACCATGCCAGCTTTAACCGGTTTCTACCAGTGGTTTTAACCACCTCGGCAGAAACTTGCCAACCTTGACGTTAATAGTGTTTCAGTTGTTACTGATAATATAAGTTTAATCAGCATTATTTAGCTATCAGTGATTAATTGTTTATTTAATTCTTGAATGATTGTTAGATTGTAGTTGTCAATGATTTTTTGTGTTTTCTCGATATTTTTCGTACTTAACAAACTTTAGGTGATATAGTATTATTTCACAGCGCAATACCTTTCAAAGAAGACATTAGATTATGAGAAAAAGCGCTTGAGAATTTTTAGAACTTTTAAAAAATTTTCCTCAAAACTTTAGAGCAATAAAATGATGCGATTTGTGGTTTGGAATAAGTAATTTACAAGCACACGTTTGTCAGTTTTTAGATTTAAGTCTAATTTTAATGCAGTTTAAAATGATGAAAACCTATTTGGGTGACGCTGAAATATTTTTTTAACGTCAATTGCATACTAACAAAGATGCTTATCAAAAATCTAAAAACAGGTAACTTTATACTATTTAACTACCTATCAAAAATAATTGATTGCAGAATTGTATTGTCAAAATTTTTTTCATAAAAAGTTAATAGAGAATCTAAAATACCGCACGTTTTTGTTTAATTTTTTATCTCAAATTGTGATCAAATACGTGTATTTGGCAAAATAGGCACTTTTATGACCGTTTTCTTGAAAATTAGCCGATCGTTAAGGGGTTAACATGCATCAAAAAATACTGCCAAATAGAGTAAATATCCGTCATCAGTTTATTTGAGAAAATTAAATAAAGAAGATTAAAAGCATAGATAGAATTTTCCCTGGCCGTCTTCACCCCAAATATTGCCAAAAAACACATTTTAAATTTTGGTATCGCTTGATGTTCAATAGGGAGTATGGTGTTACGAATTGAGAAAACTGTATAATATTTTCTCCTTTTTAAAGAAAATCAATAGCATTCCTTTAATTTAAATAAGAATTTGCAACGCTAGAGCTATTCTTTGAGAATACATTCATTCTTAGATTCCCATGTTACATTTAAAATAAGTATTTAATTTCGGTATTAAATTTGTAACGTTCTTTTTTTATTTCCCTGATGTTTAGCACCCGTATCCATCTGAAGATCAAAAAAAGCAGCTTGCTCAAGACACAGGTCTTACGATTCTACAGGTAAACAATTGGTAAGTTACATGTTTAATTAAAACATTTAAGCATGCTTAAGTAACATTGGTCTCACTCTCCTTTATTTTAAAGTACGATTGCTGATGTTTTACATCAAATTTTAGGTACTGACTTTCAACATCTTAACTGTATGTTAATTTATTTAAAATCAGAAGGATTAGTTGACCATTTAACTAACACTACTACTACTTGTAATATTTCTCAATCACCGCCTCTCGATCCATCGTAACGAATTAATTAAAGACTATAAATTCTTGTTCAAAATTTCTTTGTAGAAATGATGATTTTCCAGCTAAGGGATTCATGCCCAATCTTTAGCTAACATACACCACATCAGTGGCTCAGAAAATATAATGGCCAGGCCATGCATAAAATAAGTGCGCGTGGGAATTATTGAGCATGCCCTTTCTCGCTTATTCAGAATATTTCTACAGAAAATGATTGAAATTATTTGGATACAGCTGGTGCTGGAGCAAATTACCCTGAATGAAAAGAATTCTTGGATTCTAGTACCACCTTAAAACTTTAGGTGTCAAGTCAAAAAGCCTATCTTTATTGTGACATTTTAACAAATCTTATCTGTTCCTGCATATCAAATGATCATAGACTTTCAGTGTTTCATTCTTTGCGTGGATTTAAAGCAACAATCAAATTAGCACGCCAACAATTAGAATGTCTAATATGAAGAAGAAAAAAATGACGTAGCCAAATTTACTAGAAGTCGCATTCCATGTCAAAAGACTAAAATAACTAGACATGTAGTACACTCACAAGTAAGTCCTAATGAACGCTTTTTTAATCGTATAAATCTTGATTTGATAGGACCTACGCAGTCACCAAAGTGATTTTGCACATTGCTTAACTTGTATAGCTCATTTTTCACAATGACTAGAAGCTACAGTTGACACAGAAATAATTGCCCAAGCTTTATAGAGTGAGTGGTAAAATATCCAGGATCGGAGAAACTGAAGCAGTCACTACCGATCTTGGTAGACAATTTATTCAATTATTCAGGAAAAAATTTTGGACTCCATATATCACGCACAACTGCCAATCACCCACAAGGTAATGGAGCGATAGAACGATGGCATTATACTTCATTAACAGCAATTATATGCCATACTTCCAAAGATTGGACACTATTCTTGCCATCAGCTTTGTTGGATTTACGAACTGTATATGAGGACAAACTGCTGATTTGTGCTAATAGTTTTGTTGGATTTACGTACTGTATATAAGGACAAACTGCTGAATAGGTTTATGGTTAAAATTTATGGGTCAATTTTTCACTGATCCGAAATCAGATGTTTCTGGAAACGGCTGTGTAATTAGACTGACGCAACACATACAGCTACTGAAATCAACATCAAACCATTTTGATGAAATCGTGATATCAGTGAAAAGTCACTGCTATCAGTGAGACGTTAATAATGTTTAAATTCTCCCAAACACCTGATTTGAATAAGTTGGTAATTTCTTAAAAATACTAACGAAGTGCCTTTTTTTTTTCTTCATAAAATGCTTCTCTTAAAGTGTATTTTTTCTTTCAATGATATTTTTGTACGCTGTTCTTTCCGATGTTTCTTTTCCGGTGCTTTTTTTCCTGTACTTTTTTTGTGTTCAACTCATATTTAAAGCTTTTTTAGCATTGATTCATCTGAGATTTTGTATTATAAAAACGCTTGTATGAATTCAGAAATATCGCATTAAATTATACCAATAGATGTGTCTTGAGGAAGACTGTTGGATTTTTCCCATTTATAGTTTTCTTTTTTGTTTTTGTGTTTTTAT